>NC_068979.1:20047443-20354655 GCF_016808095.1 Vigna angularis | reverse complement strand
AGAATTTTCTTAACAAAACAACATTCATTTTGTTTTGTTGTGGAAGATGGTTGGCTTGAAGATTGTGTTTTATTCTTTTTTTTTTCTCAAGAAGTTGATTTAGGTATGTTCTTCTTTTCCCTCTCCTATGTCTTCTGGTAAAGAAAGAAATCGAATAAAAGAGAAAAAAGCAATAATAAAGAGGTGGTGGCTAATGGAGAAAAAAGAGAAACAAAAAGGCTTTTTACTTTTTTTTTTAGTTCAAAGTTGTTTCTTTTATGGGTCAAACTTTGCAAAAGATAATGGGTCTGCATTGGCTAGTGTCCAACCCAAATAACAATAATTAGTCATATATAAGTTGAAAATATAGTAAACAAGACCCATAACATAAGCATTCCACCTTAAATTATTATGTTACAAGTAGTGGTAGATCTGATATTAGAATTGATAGTTACTCTCCATATCCAAAATGTGTTATCTCTCCAATAAAAAGAATCCAACAATGATTAACTCACAAAAATAATGTTTTCATGAGTGTTTCTCCCTACACCTCACCCGTCTCACCCTGCACCTCTCTATTATTTTATATTTTCAACTGTTTTTCTGTCAGAGAATCTTTTGTCTGCTTTTTTTTTATCCGTTTAACAATTAAAAACAAGCACCCATTCCTTCTTCTTGTGCCTCCATATTCCCAAATCCTACCCCCCTTTATCCTCTGTCACTCTCTCTTGCATTTCATATTCTCAAACCCTACTCCTCCTTTATCCTTTGTCACTCTTTGCCGCATTTCATATTCTCAAACCCTACTCCCTTTTCTTTTTCCTCTCTTTTCGCGGAGTGCTCCTCCCCTCCTCCCTCATTTTACTTGTCGCAGTCTCGCTCTTCATTCTCACAAACGTGTCCTCATTTGGTGGCTGTTTCGTGATGTGGTGGTGGTGTCATGGTGAGCTCTTGTAATGGTGGTTCTTCTTCTCACAATTCACATCAAACATTTGCTTGGGCGTCTAGGTTAGTTATGTCGTTAAGCTCAAATTAGATTATTGTATGATAGAGTGGATGATGGATGATGGATGGTTTAAAAGTGGAATTTGTTGTTATATTTGCATTTTTAGACTTGTGTATGGTTGGATCTGGGAGGGGGACGAAGTGGGAGGCCTTAACCACACTTGGAAGCGCGGTTAAGCTTCCTCGGCGTTGGAAGTGCGGTTGAAAAACTTGCTGCACTTGAAAGTGCGGTTGACGCTCATTGCACTTGGAGCGCGGTTAAGCTCCCGTCGGCGTTGGAAGTGCGATTGAAGACCTTGCCGCACTTGAAAGTTCGGTTGACGCTTGCTGCACTTGGAGTTGCAGTTGATGTTCACCGTTATTGGAATTGCGGTTTAGGATTTTTTGTATTGCTTTTCTTTTTTTTGCTTTTTTATATTTAATTAAATTTTTATTTGATTTGTTTTAAATTTAGAATTTGTATTTGTAGATATTGTATACAATTTAGTATTTTTTATATTTATGTTTAATATTAAATTTGTTTAAAAAGTATATGTATGAAATATTATCTTAATATTTTAAATTTATTTTTCTTAATATTTATATATATATTTAATATTTATATATTATGTTGTATTTTTTTAGTTTTTGATCCGTTTATTAATTTAAATTTAATTTGTTGTGGTTTTGTGGTTTTTTATACTTTTTTATTGATTTATTAACATTTTCTAATTTGTAATTTTTATTATATTTGATATTTATTTAAATATTATTTATAATGTAATTAATTTGAAATTTATATTTGTTTGTTAATTTTTTTTAATTTGTAATTATTTATTGATATATTTTAATTTTTTCAATATGAATTGTTTCTTAATTTATTTTTTAATTTTTAATGTTTTTGTTATGAATTGTAGTTATTTAAGTATTATTTATTAAGTAATTTTTATTGTTATTTTTTTTAGGTCTTTGTTATTTTATTATTAATTTCTAATTTTTTATTTATTTATTATTTGTTTGAATATTTATTATTATGTAATTATTTGTTTTTTCTTTTAGATTTGGTGTTGGTCTTCATATCAAAATCATTAAATCATCTGTTACACCTTTTCAGATTTTAGTTAACAAAGGGCAAAAATGTGGATGGATGAGATACAGGAAGCAACACTCTGTTCTTATTCACTCAAAGTTGCTCCAATAAATAAATAAATAAATAAATAACTTTGAAAGGCTGAACAAACATCTTAATCCACCCAATCCTATTGTATGTCTCCCAACCCCATCCATCAGGTTCATTTCTCTTGTTCTATTTTGTGAATAGTTTCGTATCAATCAGAGACAAAATAATTTATAATATATAAATGGAGAGAAACTTCATCTTAAAAATCGATTTTATGATTTTTAACAAAAAAATATAACATAAAATAAATAAATTTTGTTTGTATTGTTAAATTTAAATGAAAATCGCATAAACCTATAATCGAGACCTGTCATTTAACCAATTATCTTCTTTTGTCAAAACCATTATTTGATTACTTATTTTTTTTAAATATTTGCTCAGTTATTACGAAAAAATATTTTAATAAATTTATTTATAAATATTTCCATCCATATAATTTTGTTCTTGATATATATAGATGATTTCAAATGAACTATTAATATCCATTTATTTGTATAATAGATATTTTAATGATCATGCTATTAAAATATATTAGTTTTTTTAATATATCTATATATATATATATATATATATATATATATATATATATTCTTATTGTAATAATCATTTAGATGAAAATCTCTTGTTTGGTTTTTTTTGAAAATAATTGCTTTCGGAAATATATCAGTCATGACAATGTGGTAAAATATCCAAATTTTGTATCATAGATGTATAAGTAATTAGTTATAATTTTATTATTATTAGCTTTTTGTTTCATAAAAAAATATTTTAAATAATAAAGATTCTAACATAATGTATAAAAATATTTAAAAACTTTAAACAATACAATTCTATATAGATGTAGCAAAGTCATTTTTAAAACAGTTGTATCGAAAAAGTAGTTTAAAGTTATAGAATATTGCTTACTTTTACAATAAAATGATAATAATAATGCCGTTAAACAAAATTTACAAGTAGAGCAAATCGCATTGCTTATATAAGGAATGAAGTTAATATAAACATTTCCAAAATGCTTATGGCCAGATACACAAATTTTATTTATTTTTAAGAAAATGATTCCGATATTCGTGTGGAAAAAGTCAAATAAAGGTCTAAATGAAAAGCCACGAGGGAAAAGTTATAAAGATAAGATTTATATGTGGAAATGTGTCCACCACCAACCTTCAATGGCACCAATCTTTTCACTGCATTGCAGCTTCAAATCAATTTTGCAGACAAAATACACCCTTTCAAATTTAAGCATTCATTGACTCTGGCTTATTACAGTGAAGTTTATCGCGGAAAATCCTCATTAGTATATGGTTTCAGTGAAGTTTTATAATATTGTTACAAGATAGAAAGCTGACAGATAGTTTGCATAAGATTCAAGGTTTGATATCACCATCTTAAATCATCCTCTGAATCCTGTCAGTAAAATTAACCATAATTTCAAGACTTTTATCATCTGCAACAAAAAAGACCAAATCAAAATCACATATTTTAGAGTTGAGAGACATTAATTATATGCACAAAACCAATATTCAAATGGCAACAATCATAGTTACAATAAAAGAACTACAATAGGAGAGTTCACTAACCAAGTTTGGGGACTGTATGTCCTTTGGGGTGATGAATCACAACAGGATTCTGGAATGCTTCCAGCAAAGCAACGCTCTCTTCCTTCATGAAATCTTTCTCCCCTTCACCATATAACAAGAATAGAAGATACAATGCAACTTTTAGAGTTATATGCAAAGAAACCTTTGTTTAAGCAGAATCATAAATGAGGGACTTGAAACTACCAATGAAGTGAAGAGATAAGCAATCAATTGGTTTTGAAAATGCATTAGAAGCCAATTTAGGCATTCCAAACTTGTTTCCACCAAACATGGCTCCAGATATCACAATCAAAAACTTGATCTTCTCTACCTTCCCAAGTGCTACACCCTATAAAAGCCATCACTCCCTTTAGTGAAATAAAATGTAGCTTTAACCTATACCTAGAGCATCCTCAAAAACGAACACTATTTTTATTAAAGAAATATACATTTCAAGTCAAGAATCATAGTCAAAGACAGAGAAACAAAGCTATAAACTCGTCTAAAACCTTTAGCAGTAGAGTTAAAAGTCAAGTGTTCATTCTTTGACAATTTAAGACATAAAACCGTATAAGCAACCAACCATGCTTCATGCTTCGTAGATACTCACCGAAAAGTCAAGTATTCATTCTTTCACCAAAGGGGCATCATCATGGAAGGAAGATCAACTTAATTAATATCTAAAAGAGACAGTAAGCAGCAATAAGATGAGTTTCTTTTTCAGTACCTGCGATTGCATTCCTGGCAATGCAGCTGCTAAAATTGCTCCCTGAGAGACAACATTCCTTCTTATTTCTAAAAATTGGAAGAGCAAAAGACACAAAAGTTCACAAAAAACATTGTAGCAGCAAAGTCCCCACCTGAGAGAAACCCAACACACCATCGAAAGGACCATTTTTTAGCATGAAATCTTCTATGTATGCTAAACACTCTTCGAAGTTTCTATATTCAGAGAAGTCCTGTACACGAAAAGATAAACGTTAGAAGCATACAAGGATGATATCGGAGGTGGAGATCACTGAGGTGGACTGTCTTGTCTGTACAACAACCTCATTGGCTTGGAACCATTCATAGTAAGGAGGGTCAAAAATGCCTTCAACGTCAGATCTTCCCTGTGAGGGAAACTGTCCATCGAGGAACACCAGGTCCAAGTTTTGTATCACAGGTTCTGGCCATCTTAAGACCAATTGCTTGAGGATTTCGCCACTGGTTCTGAATCCGTGGAGGCACAGGATTCTGGGTTTTCTCTGGGTTTGGTCTTCCATTATGCACAAACTTTGACTGCTTTCACGAAATGAAATTTAGTGTCTGTTTCTTCGGATTTGGGGAAAATCTAAGCGCCGATGTCCCCAAACCCATCATTTAATAAATACATTGCAATTTTTACATTTCATCTATATAAAATCAACTCAATCTTAATAAATAAAAAATAAAATACATATAAAATATTTTTCAATTTTAAATTATATCTCTATGATTAATTTCAATTTTAAATATAATTATTTAGTATATCTGTTACAATATTCATATTTTATTTTCATATTTTATTTTCATATTTTAAAGAGTTATTATTATTTGATAAAAAGATTATGCATAAGTTTATTTACAGACCGAACCGGTTTAAGTCTATTCCAAAAGTAATTCAGTTTAATTTATATTATAATGTTTTTTAATTCAACTGTTTGATTACGTAGTATTTTTCATGTTAGCAATTAGATACTAGTCTATTTAAGGAGTAGTTTAATAAGGTAGCTGGGTATTTAAATGCCCAACTGCCTTAATACTAAGCATTTAATTTAATTTTTTATGCAAATACTTTTTTTTAACATTTTGGTAATGTATTTAAGTTTTTATAAGTTTTGAAAAGAAAAATCTACAATAATTAAATATCGCATCATTACTACAAATTACTTACAGGTTTTATATTGGTTAATATGGCGATGTTGATTCCACGGTAGAAAGTTAGACAAATTTCTCCATTTTATAACTGATGTAATAATCACGTGAGAGGATGGTGACGATACAGTTGGTCACATTGATGACGCGATTGTTCACACTGCTGGACCACTTAGCCCAACAAGTAGAAGTGGGAGTGAGAATGGGCTGGAGAGCCCAATGGGCTATGAGGGGTTGGAGTGGAAGTGGTCTTCTCGTCGTTGAGGAAGAATGCAAGCAGTGTGGAGCATCGGCGACAGCATGAAGGAGCACCAATAAGACGCGACCGTGACATGACGGAGCATCAACGCCATCGGACCGGCAACAATGGTTGTGTTGTTCATGTCGGTGTATGTTTTTCTCCTCTCATTTTCATACCCAGGAGAAGGATTTAGATGCTAGGTACAAAACTTTCCAAACATCCATTTGCATGAAAAAGGTTTCAAAAATACTAATAATCTAACCAAAACATGTGTTGCCACGTAGACAAATAAAAATTAAAAATAAATAATAAAAATATGGTAAAAAAATGATAATTCAGAATCTCTTTGACTGTGCCACTAAATGAGTGTTGGAACATGTTTTGTCTTTCTCATAACCATTCACTCTTGCAGCGTTCCAATGCAAACAAGTCAGGGTTTAGAATGGTTGACTAATTACTCAACTACAGTATAGCCACAACACTGATTCATAAATTGCATTTATTATAGATACAAATGTAAATTTCAGAATGGGAAATTATAATTGTAATAAAAATTAAATATTATTTATGTCTTTTTAAAACATAATTGATAAATCTTACGTAACCATTTAAAATTAAACGAGATAGGACTACCATAGTAAACGTGTATAATTTTTTTTCAACGATTTTGGTGAGCTAACTGGAAAACTTGGAACTACTGGCATTCCATTACTTATGAACTAAGGCAAAACTAACTTTGTGTTTACTTTTCTACGCACGTATCTTTAGTTTAGAAGAAAACTAGTTTTGGTATACATGCGATTCCATATGTCCACTAATTTCACATAAGGTTCTTTGATGGGTCTTTTATGAAATATATTTTATTCACCTCAAAAAGTAAAATAACCTAAAGCGAAATGGAAAAAATCAAAAGAGAAAGTAAGATTACAAAATCAAATAAATATGGAGCTATTTGACAAAATGTAAAATATATTTTTGTTCGTGATTATATATTTGGTCCTCGTATTTGTTAATCTTGTTTAATTTTAACTCTGTTTTCTTTTTCTTGTTCAATTAAATTTTAACTTTTTTAAAATTGATCCAAGCATTAGATAAATATATTTATCATTGAAATTTATTTAAAATTTTGTTTTTAAATTTTAAATATATTTATTTAAATTATTATAAAACTATTTTAAAATTTTATATTTGAATTTATAATATTGTTATTTTTAAAACAATATAGAAATTATTAATATATAATATTTAAAACAAAATTTAAATAAAATTCAATGTAAAATAAAAATTTAAATAAATTTAATATTAATGAAAATACATTTATATAAAGTTAAATTTGATTTTAATTTGGGATGAAATTACTCTAATTTAAAAAAAATAAGATTGAATCGAAACAAAATACAAATTAAAAGACTAAATTGAAAATTTTCACATGTGACACGTGATACTGTTATCGTCATGTCACATTATCTTTGTTATGTGGCAGATCCTCATTTGACATGTGGCAAAATATTATTTTCAAAATAATTTTTTTAAAACAAAAAAAATTAAAAAAACCAATGGCTAACATGTGACAGTGAGTTAACATCATACTCTACAAACAGAAAGTGTCAAATTGCATCATGTTTTCAAAAATGACCTCAAAATTGAAACTACTTAAAATCTGATAATCAAATTAAGATTTCACTACAAATATGAGGATAATATGAAGATTTTCACCAAATTATTATTGATATATATATATATATATATATATAATAAAAATAAAAAATAGTTATTTATATCTATATAAGAAAAAAGAGCAATTTTATAAATTACAAAAATATTATTATTACAATTATAGTAATTATTGTTATTATTAATATATATATATATATATATATAATGAAAAATAAAATTATTTATATTTAAGAAAAAATATATTTTCAAAAATTTTAAAAAATATTATTATTATAATTAAAATATTAATAATAAAAATAAAATAAAAATAAAAATTTTATATATATAATTAAGCAAAATCCTTTTTAAAAGTTACAAATATGTTATTATAATTTCACTTGTGCATGAATAATCAATCCCTCAAAATTTGACGATAATGTGTCGAATGCTTCATCTTTCCCTCTTGCAAATTGTCACCTGTAAGAACCTAAAAAATGGAGTATTAGAGTAGATATGTGTATTAAAATAATGAGACCGAATATTTTATTATAAAATAATCTTATAATATAAATAGAACTTTCTAAAGCTCGGTTCATTATCTAAAATACTTTTATCTCTCTAAAACATTGTTCTCTTCTCTTTCTGTCACTTCTTTCTACAAATTCTCACGTTTGGGTTATCTATTCGATGATCAGGGAGTGTCTAGACGATCTTGGCGTCGAGGAGTACAATTCTTATTAATCAATTTCCTATTTTGAGCCGGTAAGTTGTTTCCCTTCTTTCTCCGTACGTTCTTGGACCGTGTTCATGCGATAAATTCTGTTTGCATGTGTATAGTAGCTTTTCTCTTCAATTCTTAGCTCAATTTAGGTTCTAAGGTTTGTTTCCTATCACCAATTGGTGAGTTGTAGGTTTTTGTAGAGTTTCCTTGCTACGCAAGCTTCTAGTGGGGTTTCTGTGAGCTGTGCTGTCGATCAAAGGTAAGGGGAGCTAGATTATTACTTTAATTAGTAGTTTGACATGTAAGTGTGATGAATTTTGTGTGGTGGCGCTGATTTAATTGACTTTAGGTTTTGGAGTGGATTGAGTTGCATGAAAATTTGATTGTTTGATTGTGACATTGTGAAATGGTGTTTATGAACTGAATTGAATGATGTATAATCTGTAATTGATCATACTAGATACGAGTAATCAGTTATGAGAGTGATTAGATAGAGGTTTAAATGAATTATTTTGTTTTAAGTCAATTGTGATCAAGTGGGGTAGTGAAAATTAGAATTTTGAGTTAGATGATCATGTCGTCTATTAGAGCAGTTTTTGTAAGTCAAATCTGACTTGCTTGAGCCCTTAAACTGGTCAAAAGTGTGTCAAAAGTGGTACATTAGTTTTTTAGTCTATAAGTTGAGATTTTGGGGGTTTTGAAGTAGAAATTGATCCATGAACATCTTATATTGATGTTAGAAAGGTTTAGGAACGTTTAGTCAAGTCTAATTAGGTATATAACACAATTTAGGAGTGTTAGAAGTTGGGAAAAATAGTTAGAATTGGTAAACTTGGGTTGAGTTTGCTTAATTTTGCAGAATTTATGCTGTAGAATTACGCAGACTTACTGTGCGAATGGATTCGCACAACGAGTGGTCTTGGCAAGTTGCTCTCTTCCAAAGCATTCGCATAGTGAGATGTTGCGTTGTGTGAATAGTTGTAAGGGTTGGCTCTCTGCCTAATGATTCACATAGCGAATTGGGTCGTAGAGCGCCTTGTTGTGGTTTGGATCACTGCCAGAGTTATTCAAATAGCGAAGGGTTGCACACAGCAAGTGTTTGGGGGGTTTTGGTCATTGTCTAGGCTTCCGCATAGCGAATTTGGGGCGTTGTGCGAGGGGTTGAGGTCTGATACCACTAGTATTTAATTCGCTCAGCAAATTGGGTCGCAGAGCGAGTGGGTTAGAGGTTGGAGTCGAGTCGTTGTGTGAGAGGAGTCAGTGGTCGCTCATCGAGTGTATGCGCTGAGCGACTGGTCCAGGTTTAATTTGCTCTTTTCATCTTTATTCTTGAGCGGTTTGAATGATGGTATAATTCATTGAATGTTATGCGTGAATGTGTATGGAATTATATGAGTATCAAAGGTATGAATGGTGATTCAAAGTGAAGGAAAGTATGATTTCAATGCGGTGTAAGTGAGTATCAAAGTGACATCTCTCGGTGAGATACTTGTATGTGTAGAATAAATATAGGGAGCTCAGTATTGGGGGTTATCCTAACACTCTAATGATCTTTCATTCTCACATAGAGAGGATTGATTCATGTGGTGAGAGTAGTAGGAGGATCTAGTGTAGGCGCTACTTGGAGGCCTATTGCGCGGTAACAGACTAACCTTGTGTGTGTGGTAGGGTGAAACCCATGGAAATGGCTTTGCAAAGCAGTAGAGGCCATCACAAGTGCACAACCGCCATAGCTCGGTATTTATTCTAGGTCCGGACGATCAAAGTCAGTGTAGTGTCATGCATAATGGGTGTTGTGATGTGAAAGAATGTGTATGATTGTATGAAGTATAGACAATGAATATATGATTACTCTTTTATTTAAACTAGCTTACCATTCTACTTGATTTGTGTTTTGTATGTGTGATGTTTTCCTTTGCAATGATCATTCTGTGGGTGTGAGCAGAGGGATATGGGATCTCCGTAGAGCAGGTGCTTGATGGAGAGGATCCAACTGTTTAGTAGTTTTAGAAGTAATATTGTAAATAGTTTTGTAACAGACTAGTTGTTTATAAAGTTGAAATTTTATAGTTATTTTTGGATGACTGTAAGTTAAACTTTGTATAATAGTTTTAACTGTTCTATCTTATCCTTCATATGATGACTCTTGTATATATAATATCTATGCTATATTTTGGGATGTTACATCACCCGCAAATCATCTCAAAACCATTGGTTCAAACGTCTCACTCACTTGCAAATGCATTCTCATACACATGCATGAGAAGTGTCATCCATGGAAACCAACACTACGTTAGGGAGAAACTCTATGATAGCATATCCTCTTATCAAGGGACTTCCATCCAAGGTCTTTCATGAGCACCTTATTCATATGAGTGTTTTACAATTTGAGAAATCTTTGATTTATTGAGAGTTAGTCACTTTTGTGTGTTTTGTGTTCTAGGTTTGATGTATGCATAAATTGTCTTCTTTTGGACTATTTGGATTTTTAAATATGTGGTTTATTATTCTGAAATTACATCGTATATATATATATATATATATATATATATATATAAATAATAAAATGTGTTAGGATTATTATATTTTATTAACCAATTTATTATAGTAATGTAATTAATTATGTCTATGGCTATGAGCATATATGTCATGAAATATTAAGTGTGTAGATACCATATGTAATATTCTAATTTGATGAGGGGCTAAATTAAGAATATTTATTTTTTAGAAAAAGTAACCAATCAATATTACATAAACCATAATGTATGCACGTACATATTATTCTTATTTCTTTCTCTTCATCCATATATCACAAGAGAAAATCAAGAACCTAACACGCTCTATAGTTGACAGATGACCAATGCAAGATGACAAACACACACTTAAAAACAAATGATGTTTGGAATTTGCCTCATAATGAAAGGATTGTTGGATGTTGGAATGATGAGTGTCAACCAATTGTAGATGGTGGAGCATTATTGAATCAGTTCTTGGGGAGTATTGCTAGGAACTTCAAGGCGTTTCCTATTCCCTATTCTACTTGGAAGAAATTACTAAAGAGTACCAAAAAGACATAATTCAGAATATCATTCAAGTAAGTAATGTAAATTTTCAATTTACAATTTAGTAGTGTGACATACGAATTTAGACCTTGATTCACATTATTTACGTTACTTCTTTATGTCATACAAAATTTTGGATAAATTCAACCATTATTCGTAATAATAGCTAAATGTATGAAATATTTTATTTTAAATAGATTACTGACTAAGTATTATTTTATATTGTAGGTATCTCATCAATGAAGTATTTTAAATTATGATGAATTGATTGAAGAAGATCAAAATTAATCATTCTTTTAAATATGTTTCTCTTTTAATGTGTATTTAAATAATGTTATTATTTTATGTTGAACAATTACTTGTATTAAAACTTGTTTATTTTATATAATATTCAATTTTATTTCAAATTATTTGTTGTGTGTTTTGTTTATTACAATATTTTTTTATCATAATTAATTAAATAATATAAAAAAACCTAATCCATGCATTTCGGGCGGTTTTGGAACTACTGTAAATTTCGACAATTATGAAACATCTGTAAGTTCTAACAGTTTGCGAATCTATGTAAATTTTAACAATTTACGAAACATAGGTAAGTTTCAACAATTTCTAAATTACAGTTAATTCTGGCGGTTCTCTACAAAAGTACCCTTAGTTGTCTACAAATTTTGGGGATTTTAACCAAAACTCCCAAAAATTGTGAGGGTCAGGATAGAACTTGTTTCTGCTGGAATAGGACGAGGAAAACACCCGCTGCTTCCGCTCGGGAACGCTCCTCCTTCGCTAATTGGTGCTTCTCGTTTCCGTCCGACCTCCTGAATCCTCCTCTCTCCTTGCCAAAGTGGGGGGTGACCTGTAGGAAACACTCTGATGCTCAAGTCAAAATTTATCTCCGCAAGTCTAGTTAAAATCAGAAATAAGAGAGTTTACCTTCTTAATCGATTGTTATTTATATGGTTTTGTCGCAATCGGAATCGCGACGGGACGACGACCCAAAGAAAAGAAACGGGTTTGAAAAAGAGATTTGGAGTCGCCACCATAGTTTATTCTGGAAACTACGGAAAAACCATAAAATGATAAGGCATGGTCTACGAAAATGAGATTCTAAGTTCGGGAGTCGGTTACGTGTAGGGAAGGTATTAGCACCCTACAACGCCTGCCCTAAGGCAGTACCTTTAACTAAATACGCGAATATGATGTGATTTTCAAAATGTTTAACTATCCCCTAAAATAAAACTCTAAAGAAACAAAATATATTTTTTAGTTTTTTGTGCCCGACAAGGATTGACCTTGCTCCTACGTATTCTCATTAAGATGAGTAATCATGGTTACGTAGTTCTTTTAGAAACTGCTTGAAAATTTTGTTTGAGGAATTGCTTGAGAAATTTTTTATAGATAAATTTGGATTTTTAGGGAAGTGAACCTGACAAGGACTAGCCTTGCTCCTACGTATCTCCACTTTTGATGGAGAATCAAGGATCACGTAGTTATGGCTTGAGAAATTGTTTGTTTGCTTGAAAGTGTTGATGTTTTTGGTTTTTGAAGATTTTATATTTTTTGATATTTTTATAAAAGAAAGAGAGAAGGTTTTTAGCACAAGGACGATGTGAGCGATCAATGCCAACCTTAATTTACCATTAATCTTCCTCTTAATGACGATCAATGCCAACCTTAACTGCTCCATAGTGACCGTTACCTCATTAATTATGCATTCATTGACATTCAAAAGTTGTCTCCTGCAAGCGGCTGGATAGTATTATTCTAGTGTCCGGTCTGTTTAACCTACTCGGTATTAACTCAAGTATGTCCGATCGGTCTAGCTTACCCAGCAGTAGTAACACCAGTCCCCCAACCCTAGCAAAAGTATTTTTGCGTAGGGTTTTGAAGTAGCTTCCGATCGGTTCGTGTCTTCTCCAACGAGGACCTTGAACCGCGTTGTTTACACTGAAAGGGCGTGAATTCGTAGAGTCATGACTGTAAAATTTAGGAGGGAAAAGTGAAAAATGAACCGTTAGATCGCCTAGACCGTTAGATCTTTCTCCATTTGACGCTTTAGATTTGCTTGGCGAACTGCTTTTTACCTCCTATAAATAGCTCCTAATTTGCCCTAATTTTTTACGCCTTTCTCCTTGCCTTCATTTCTTAGTCATGTCAATTCTCATCATCTTAATCCTATCTCAGGTAATCATGTCTTCCAATGTCGCCAGTTAAGAGGACAGGGGGTATGCCGATGATGAAGTTGGTACTTCGTCTTCCTCCTCGGGTACAGTTGTCGGTCAGGGTGTTATAGCCACGAACTCAGGGAACTCTTCCGATCTTCTAGCGGATAGTAATGCTCCCGAAGAAGTCGTCATTAACGTGGACTCTTCCGGTGCTTGGGACGGTAAACCCAGAAATTGGCCTGTTGTCGCTGACTATGATTGGGCTCCCCACGAGGTTAGGCAAATTTCGTCCTCTTTCTACCATCGCCGTCCATTTAAGGACTTTGCTAGTAGTGTTTGTCTGGTCAAGGCTGCCGAGGACGCTAGCCATTTCAAACTAGCCGTTTGTCAGATGACTGAGCGTGTATGCCACGGTCGGGAAAATTACCCCCCAGACTTCTTCTATGCCTACGCCACCATGTTTAAAGATTTAAAGGTTCTTCTGCCGTTTTCGGATTTTCAAATAAGCGTTCTGAGGGAGTTGAGCGTTGCTCCTACCCAGCTGCACCCGAACGGTTGGGCGTTCATGCAAGCGTTCTCTACCGTCTGTACCGGCTTAGCCTTATACCCTACGCATGGGGCCTTCCTTTACTTCTTTCACGTACAACCGCATCTGTCCAAACTCTGGGTTTCCCTTAGGACGATCGGGAATAGACATCTGTTGTCTCTTTTCAACAGCTCCTATAAAGACTTTAAAGGGAACTTCTTTAAGGTCGTCCCTTTGAAAGATGGTTACCAAAGTTTCTGTTTCCCTAACGGGCGAGCTAAGTTTCCCTTTTATTGGACCAACAACCCCAAAAAGGTTATTTCCTAGCCCAAGTCACGGATGACACCCGAGGATCTGGACTTGATAAGTCAACTGAGTTAGCTGCCCCCCAAGTCCTCTTCTCGCGTGCTGATCGGTTTTCTGAACAACAAAAATCTTCCGTCTAATGTGTTCGGTAAGCTACTTTTGACCGCCTTTTGTTGAGCAGTCATTTGGAACTTACCTAAATTTATTTTTGATGTGTAGATTACCTATCCAAGATGGATCCAGCCAGAAGCAGCACCTTCGCCCGCCTGTTCGCTCAAAGGGAGGGAGATGTAAGGAAAACAGGAGGGGGCTCATCCCGCGCCCCGACCACTACTGTCGTCCCTGCGACGTCCCTACCAATCCAAAAGGCACCACCTCCTCCTCCCACTGCTGAAGTCCCGTTGCCCAAATCTACTCGTCGCCCTGCCGACAAGGCTCCTCAGTCAGAGCCTATAAAGAAGAAGGGAAAACGGAAGGCGGTTCGGGAATCCTCTGCCGAATCCAAACGTGCCAAGAGGACTCTGCCCGACGGTCCTCCCCTCTCTGGGCCGTTGAGTCCCAACTCGTGGGTGGAGAAGGACATCCACTTTGATCTTTTTGCCTAGGAGAAGGCCTCCAATATAGCTATGGAGTTGGCCGCTCGGTCTACAATGTGTTTAGCTTATGCCACTCAGAAGAGAGCCTCGGCTTCTACAGAGCTTCAGGCTCTTCAAGAGAAATATGATGCCGCCGTGAAGTCCAATCAAGAGTTGACCCTCCGCCTGGCCGAGACAGAAAGGATAGCGGACGAGGACAAGAAGAAGGCTAACACTCTGCTGGTCGAGGCCCGTGCTGTTCAACGCCGTATGCAACGGTCTTTTGACGATTTAAAGCTTGACCTCCAAAAAGCGACTACCTCAAATAAGGAGTTGATGGCAGAGAGGGACGGCCTGTTGGCCGATCGGGATTCTCTTCGGGATCGAGTATTGAAACTGGAGGCAGACAACAAATTTCTAGGCGATGAAGTGGTGAACGAGCTTTTACTCGGTTTCGAGAAAGCGCTCGCCCAGTGTAACCTCCTTTTTCAAGTTCCGACCGAAGATCCTTGTCTCGATGTGAGCATGATGGTGGTGGACGAGAGTTTAGTTCTGATCCGTGCTCCACCTTCACCTGTGGCCATTCCTAACGCTCAGACTCCTATTGAGGTGATCGAGGAGACCGGCGGGTTTGATGTCCAACCTTAGGCCCTTTAGCTATAGAATTTTTGTTGCTTTTTTGTACCTTGTAATAGACTTATTTTGAATGAATACATGCCTGTCGAGCACTTATTTCGGACGTATACGCTTCATACTTAATTTCACGCTTTATTTATCAAGTCTTTCTACAACGTACCTTTATTGCCACTCGGTTTTAGGTCTTAAGAGCTCTCTAGGAGCGTGCCCTAAGACCAAGGTGAGAGAGTTCACGAAAGAAATATGCCTCACCCGCTCGGTTTAGGTCTTAGGAGCTCTCTAGAAGCGTGCCCTAAGACCAAGGTGAGAGTTCACGAAAGAAATCTGCCTCACCCGGTTTAGGTCTTAGGAGCTTTCTAGAAGCGTGCCCTAAGACCAAGGTGAGAGTTCACGAAAGAAATCTGCCTCACCCACTCGGTTTAGGTCTCAGGAGCTCTCTAGAAGCATGCCCTAAGACCAAGGTGAGAGTTCACGAAAGAAATCTGCCTTACCCGCTCGGCTGCTATGACATGATAAAAATATCATGATGTGATGAAAACCATAGTATTATTGATATGCGATAAAAAGTACAAGGTTCTTTCTTAGCTGAAATAAAACTTTAAGTGCGACACATTCCATCTATTGGGTATAGCCTTTCCCGTCGGATACTCCAAACGGTATGCTCCGTTCTTTAAGTTTTCAACCACTCTGAAGGGACCTTCCCAGTTTGTAGCTAGTTTCCCTGTCGCCCGATTTCGTCGGGCTTCCGCCGTTTTTCTGCACACTAGATTTCCTTCAACGAATTGTCTGGGTTTCACCTTGGTGTTGTAACGTCTCACAAGAAGTCTTTTCTAGGCCTTTGCTCGAATCATTGCAACCGCTCTTCGTTCATCTAAGGTGTCTAACTCCACTCGGATTTCATCATTGTTATTCTGCAAACTTTGAATCCCCCTTCTGACGGTAGGTTCCCCTACCTCTACCGGTAACATAACATATGTTCCATATGTAAGGTTGAACGGGATTTCTCCGGTTGTATTGTGTGGTGTGCAACGGTATCCCCAAAGGACTTCTTGAAGCTCATCCACCCAGGCTCCCTTGGTACTTCCCAATCTTTTTTTTAGTTCTGCAACAATGACTTTATTAGCCGCTTCAACCTGCCCGTTTTTCTGTGGATGCTCATCCGAGCTTGTTACATGTTTGATTCCCAACCTTTTGTAGAAATCCCCCAATTGTTTATCAACGAACTACCGTCCGTTGTCTGTAACTATCGTCTTGGGATTCGAAATCGGCAAATGATTGTCCACACAAACTTTTGAACTAGCGCCGCAGTGATTGTTGTGAGTGGCTCTGCTTCTACCCACTTGGTGAAATAATCAATTACTACTAGCAAGAATTTCTTCTGAGCTCGGCCTATTGAAAAGAGTCCCACAATATCTATTCCCCATTGCGCGAACGGCCAAGGAGACATTAGGCTGTGTAACTATACCATCGATAGATTGAGGTTCTTGCCATACTCTTGACATTTCAAACATTTCTGCACAAATATCTTGTAGTCCTTTTCTACTGTCGGCCAGAAATAGCCTGCTCTTATCACCTTTGCTCCGGCGCTCGCTGCCCGGTATACATTCTGCATACCCCTTTGTGAAACTCCGTCATAACGTACTCGGCCTCCTCCGCGGACACACATTTTAACAAAGGTAAAGAGAACCCTCTTTTGTAGAGATCCTCCCCTAATAATAAGAACCGGGCGACTTTCTTGGCTTCAACCGCTCGGATATGCGAGTCGCTCTCCTGCTTCTGAATGATATCTCTGATGTCCTTCCTCCAATCAGGTTTATTGGAAATCTCGTGGACCGACAAACATTCCACCGAAGAACTCATCATGACTTGCCTTATGACAGAGGATAATTGATCCTTCCCCTTACAATTGGCTAGTTTGGATAAAATATCCGCCATAGTATTTTGCTCTCTGGGCACATGTTTAAATTCCACCGTCTGGAATTGTTTTACCAAATCCTTACTCTTATGATAATAACACAGTAGTTGATCATCCTTGGTTTGAAAACTCCCATTCAACTGTTCTACCACCAGTTGGGAGTCGGTCCGACATTTGACCGAGATCGCTCCTAAGTCCTTAGCCAATTCAAGTACGGCTATCACTGCTTCATACTCAGCTTGGTTGTTGCTTATCTTGAACCGGAACATGATTTCCTGTTCAACGACAAAGTCGTCCGGTCCCTCCAAAACGATTCCTGATCCTCCCCCAGACCGTTCGGATGAATCATCCACACAAAGGGTCCACGCTCGAGGGCATTCTTCTTCCTAAGGTAACTCGACCGCAAAATCGGCCAAGTGTTGACCTCGTACTGGCCTTCGTGGCTCAAATTGTAACCCGAATTCAGATAACTCTACCGACCACCCTACTATTCTCCCTGCTAAGTCTGGTTTTCGTAGAATTTTAGCGATCAGGTTATCCGTTCTCACCACCACTTGGTGACTTTGGAAGTACGGCCTTAGGCGCCAAGCTGCCATATCTAGGGCCAAAGCGACCTTCTCTATCCGCTTGTACCTTGTTTCAACGACTTGTAACATTTTGCTAACGAAGTACATGAGTTTAAACTCGGGTTGCTCTTGAATCAAAGTTGAGCTGACTGTGTCCTCCAAGATTGCCAAGAATAACTGTAAGGCGTGCTTTGGATCTGGTCGTCCCATGACCGGTGGACTTACCAGTATGCTTTTTACCTCATCGAAAGCCTGCTCACACTGGTCATCCCAATTAGTACCTGCACTTTTCTTCATGATTTTCACAATCGATTTTATCCGCTGGCCAATTTTTGAATAAAGCATGACAACAAAGTCGATCGTCCTACCAATCTCTGAACTTCCTTCAAATTCTGAGGGCTCCTCATCTCAAGTATCGCCCTGCGCTTGTTGGGGTTCGCCTCTATTCCTCTGGTCGTTAGCAAGAAACCTAGGAATTTTCCCGCCGGTACCCCGAAAGTGCACTTGGCTGGATTAAGGCGCATATTATACTTTCACACTTGACGAAAAACTTCCACAAGATCTCTCACATGATCCTCTACCGAACGGCTCCTCACCACCATGTCATCCACATAGACCTCCATGCATCTACCAATCTGTCCGCAAAAGACTCTATCCATCAATCGTTGGTAAGTAGCCCCCGCATTCTTCAGATCGAACGGCATAACCTCGTAACAATAGTTAAAACGCTCGGTGATGAATGATGTTTTATCACTGTCCGGGGGATACATGGGAATTTGATTGTATCCCGAGTATGCATCCAGGAAGCTTAACATTTGGAACCCCGATGCCCCATCCACTAATGCATCAATACTCGATAGTGGATAGGAGTCCTTCGGGCAAGCCTTGTTCAGATCCGTGAAGTCTGTACACATTCTCCACTGGCCGCTCGACTTCTTTACCATCACAACGTTCGTCAGCCACGTTGTATACTTGATTTCATAGATGAAATTTGCCTCCAACAACTTTTCTACCTCGCTTGTCACCGTGAGTCTCTTTTTTTCCCCCAATCTCGTCTTCTTTTGAGCCACCGGGCGGGCTTCCTTGAACAACGCCAGCTTATGTGACATAATCTTCGGGTGGATTCCTGGTATATCTGCTGTAGTCCAGGCAAACAGATCCTTGTTTTTCTTTAACTCTGCTCATATCGACCTGGCTTGTTCCTCTGTTAACTCACTTCCAATGGTAGTAACCTGCTGCTCCTTAAGCCCCAGGCTGAAAGGCCTCGTTTCTCCCATTGGTTCCATCCGGTCGTCGATATTGGTTCTTGGATCCAAATTCGCCATGGCTACCTCTGAACGTCTTCTCCTCTGCCGGCTTTGTTGACCTGATGAGGATGGCTGAACCTTCAACCCTACTACGTAACATTCCCTGACGATCCTCTGATCGGACCGAACAGTGCAAATGGTTCCATTGTCTGACGGAAACTTCCGTGTTGGATGGGGTGTGGAAACAATCGCCCCGAATGCATTCAGGCAAGGTCGACCCAACAACACATTGTAGGATGTTTTCGCTTCTACCAACAAAAACCTGTTCTTCAACTCCTTGTTCCGCTAAGTCCCCAGGCAAGTTCTTAGGTCTACGTATCCTCTTGTATCCACCCTTTCCCCCGAAAATCCTACTATCTGCTCGTTGTACGGAGCTATCAGATCCTCGGACAAATCCATCTGCTGGAACGTCTTCCAGTAAAGGATATTAACAGAGTTCCCTTGATCTATCAACACCTTTCCCACGCTGTACCGGGCAATAACAGCTGTTATTACCATCGGGTCATCTTGATCAGGATTAGGAGCATGAAAATCTTCATCGGTGAACGTGATTGACGGCATTGAGCGCTTTCTCACATCGACCCGGTGAACGCTTTTTAACTCCCTCAGGTTTCTCTTCCTCGCCGATGCCAATGACCCTCCAAAAAAACCTTCAAAGATAGTGTTTATCGTGCCACGCAACGATCGATCATGGTTGTGACTTCTACTCCGCCTATGATCTAGGCGTCTATCATCTCTTCTATCACTTCGTTCCATCCTGGTCCTCCTTGGTGGGCTTCTCGCCCTCCGCTCCTCCTTCACGAACTTGCTCAGATGACCCGCTCGGATGAGCTCCTCCACCTTATCTTTCAACACCGTGCAGTCTTCGGTGGTATGCCCTATGTTTAGATGATAGGTGCAATGTTTAGTCCCGTCGGCCTTGGGTGACGACCGAGAAGGTCTTAATCGGATAAGGTCTGCACTCAGGGCTTCTTCTAAGATTCTAGCCCTTGGCATATTTAACGGGGTATACTTTTCGAATCTTCCCCCTTTCGGGCCATCTCTGTACTTCTATACTTTTGGCCTTTTGGCCGTTCGCCCGGCACGAACGACTTCTTACCTTCCTTCTTTTCTTGCCTTGGATTCGAGCTCTGCTCCTATTGTCGCCTCTGAACAGCCCTCATCTCCTCTATTCTGATGAACCGAGCGGCTCTCTCTTGTAACTCATCCAAGGTTAATGGGGGTTCTGCAAACAGATTATCGGCGAAAGGGAAAGGCCTCAATGCGGTGGCCAGAGTGCTAATGGTAAACTTCTTGCCTACTCCCCTTACTTGCCGAGCGGTCCTATTGAACCGGTCCATGAAGTCTCTAAGACTTTCTCCCTTCTCTTGCTTTATATTCGTCAACTCCAGATACGTCAAATTGCGAGCTCTGCTAGCAGAGAACTGCCGTTCAAACATGTCCCTCAAGGTAGCGAAATTACTGATGGTTCGGGGTCTGAGTGAATGGAACCATGCTAATGCTTCTCCCTTTATTGATAAGGAAAAAACTCTGCACCACACATTTTCACTAGGGGAGTAGATGGTCATGGCGTCGATGAAGGATCTCAAATGCTCCTCCAGATCACCTGACTCATCATACTTCTCCAAGACCGGGAATGCCCTCTCCGGAATTTGTTCCTTCATGACTGTCGCTGTGAACGGATGCAGAGCTCTCGCTCGGCCGACTGGGACCGGACGGTTTGCTGTTCGACGCGAGTCAGCCTCGCTTTGATCCTCCCCGTGGTAATGACTGCCATCGGCATGATCTGTGTCTTCTTCCGAGTCCGGCTCCGTTTCCGGCATCTCTACGATGGGTGGTGTTGCAGCGCGTGCGGAAGATTGACGGTTAGCTTGCGCCCCTCTAGCCACATCAGCCTCGCCCCTAAGGGTTTCAATCTCTACCTGCATTGCCTCCATCCTTCTTCTCATCTCCTGCATAAACATTGTCGGGTCCTGCTCCATCCTTATGGCCTCAATAGGGTGTCTTCAAAAATCCTCGGCCCCACGGTGGGCGTCAAAATATTTCTACTGGAATGAGACGAGGAAAACACCCGCTGCTTTCGCTCGGGAACGCTCCTCCTTCGCCGATCTGTCCTTCTCGTTTTCGTCCTACCTCCTGAATTCTCCTCTCTCCTTGCCAAAGTGGGGGTGACCTGCAGGAAACACTCCGACGCTCAAGTCAGAATTTATCTCCGCAAGTCTAGTGAAAATAAGAAATCAGAGAGTTTACCTTCTTAATCGATTGTTATTTATATGGTTTCAAGGAATATGATCTATTAATTTACCTCTTAATGACGATCAATGCCAACCTTAACTGCTCCATAGTGATCGTTACCTCATTAATTATGCATTCATTGACATTCAAAAGTTGTCTCCCACAAGCGGCTGGATAGTATTATTCTAGTGTCTGGTTGATCTAACATATTTGGTATTAACTCAAGTATGTCTGATCGGTCTAGCCTACCCGACGGTAGTAACATAACTCTTTATAAATATGTATATGTAAATTTTGTACAAGATATTAATTTGATACTTTATATTCTCTCATCTTCTTTAGTTCCTCCAAAATTTACTTTGATACTATTATATTCACGTCTAATAAAAACCGTATTTAACGATATTTATAGTTTTATTATTTCTATTTATTTTGATGGTTTTTAATCTTAAAGGAAAAACCCAGCGACGAACAAAAAAAAATTCCATCCAAATAAATATACGATTGTCGGAAAGAAGAGCCTATGATTGATGATTATAAACCATTTACAAAATAATGGAGTACAATACAACGCATTTGAGGAAAATAAAAACCGATCATATGTACATTTTTTGTTTTCTTCTATTTTTTAGTTGTCACTTTGGTCAATTCACCGCGATCCAACATACTCCGTTTCCTCTTCTCATAAATTGAAGACAATAATTCCACGAAATGGAAATGTTGGTTATGCCAACATACAAATAAACAACAGTAAATTGCATACAAATAAGCATCTGAGTTAGAAAAACATTATACATAAATTTGAAATTTGTGTAGTAAATATATGTTTAATATGGTGAATAAATAAATAAAGTATGATGATAAGATAATTGTACTCATGGGTGAAGAAGATGCGAACCCTCTCTTTCTTGCTTTGTTTTCCACATATTTTACAAGCAAATGCGACAAAGAGAAAGAATTGCAAAAGTCCAAACCTACTCGTATTATTAAGACGTTAATAATTGCCAGCTTTTGCCAGCTCCAACTTCATCATTAAAATATCTTTAAAAAATATACATAAACAACAGTAGTGAAGACTTTGCTCCTTGTAGTCCCAAAAAATGACAACGGGATACACTGGATTCAAACAATTTCTCACATGCCCTTCTTTTTCATTTTCTTCCACGTCTATTCTGTGCTATGTTCCAGCTGCATTTTTATTTTCAAATATTATACGTATATTTATTTTTGTATTTTATTTCCGTTTGAGTTGAGTGGTTGTTTTCCATTGCAACGGTTACCTAATATTATTCTTTGTTTCAATCCACCCCATAATCAACTACGTATTCTATCTAAAACATCAGCGATAATGAAAGGGTGATGTATCTGCTTTCTCAATCACGGAATGCAAAATTACGAATAAATTATGTTCCCAACGGAGAAAGGGTCAAAACAAAAATAAGGGCACCTTTTCATCTGGTGGAGGGTTTGCAGTTCGCGTAAGAATAATTACTACTTTTCATTTTTTATAGATTAGATTCTATGATTCTTTATTAATAATCATTAATGAAAAAAAATAAAAAAAGTTGTCACAGGACGACAAGACACGAGTGGCACCAACGCGGGTAAAGCACCCCGCGTTTTATTACAGGACAGAACCCATCAACGAATGGACTATGAAGGGCACACGTGTGAGGTCTAGATCAACGGTCAAAATATAAGGGCACCCTAGTAATATCATAGAACGACTTTATGGGTTGTTGAAAAGCTATGGTCTTTCTGAAGAAAGAAAAAGTAAGAATAATAAAAAATATAAAATATAAAATAGTTTTTACATATTGGATTGTTTCCTTTTTTAATTTTTCATTATTTTCATAGTACACATTTCTTTTCTTAATTTTAGGTTCCAATTTCTTAAAAATTTAGTTTTTTTTTTTTAATTTTTTATTTATTTTCTGTTCCGATTAGAGTGGAAAAAAGTTTAACGCGGAAGCGACGAGAGTAGGAAAATGGGTGGAAAAACCGCCGTACTGAGGGGTGGCGGAGACAGTGACTGCTGACTGACCCACAGAACTGACACGTGTCCTGACGCAAAAGGGTGAGAAGGTAATATTGAGGAAGCACGATGGACAAAAAGGCAAAGAAGGAACACACATTCAGAAAAATCATAGTGCGAAATGTAAAATCCCCAATGGGCCACAAACACAACATCCACATCTGCCAGCTAATGTTTTCCACATTCACACAAACATTACAAAAATTGTACCAGACACAGAAGAAAGTTCAAATGAAGATAAAATTAAAACTTAAAAAAAAATAATAAATAAAAAAGTGGAAATGGAGTGTTAAGTTTGACCCTTTATTATTACTCACATCACACCGCCCTGACTTAGTCCACGGTATTATGGAAAAATGACGACGAATGGGAGTGCATGCACATCACAACATACATATAAATATATAGAGTAAGGTTGGAAAATTAATTAGATAAAAAAATTGTGTGCGCGCATATAGAAGAAAATTAAATTAGGACATTGGAGTTGGCGGAATCTTTGAGCATTATTGATGCATTAATCGCCACTGTCCTTTAACGCCTCTCAAGCCCTCTTTTTATATATTCTGTTCCCTTATCATCTTCCACTGCTCAACCCTTTCTCTCTCTCTAACACGCAAGTTTCAGTTTTTCTGTTTCTGTTCTCTCCACTCAGAACATGGGTTCTGCTGCAGTACAACTGTTTCTTGTCTTCGGGCTTCTGGCTACATCATGCATAGCGCAAGCCCCAGCCGGTGCACCTACACAGCCTCCCACAGCCACTCCACCACCACCTCCCGCATCAGCACCGGCACCTACACCCACCACACCAGCAACTCCACCACCCACTGCAGCACCACCAACACCAACACCCACACCAGCACCAGTATCAACACCACCAACATCAACACCACCAACATCAACACCACCAGCACCTACCCCCACTCCTACCCCAGTTTCTTCTCCTCCAACTGGAGCTCCCACTCCGTCTTCTCCTTCTGACTCTCCACCAGCACCACCACCTAACGCCCCCGGACCTTCACCCTCAGGTGGCGGCGAAGCACCCCCGCCACCCAACGCCGCATTCTCCGTTGCCAAGTCCTTCGTTGCTGGCTCTGCCCTCGCGGGAACCTTGGTAGCCATGCTCTTGGCTTGAAAACAGACCTTACGGTTGGAATTCGTCCACGTGGAGGCTCTTCGGCTCTTGATCTTGTTTTTCACCGACGGACGGACGGGATCTATTTCATTTATTTTATCCTCTGGTCTTGTTGAGTAGCGTTTTCTTTTCTCTTTCTCTTTTCCGGGTTTTATGTGTTTTCTCTAGCTTTGTTCGTCGTTGATGTGTTTGTTGATTCGATATCTGGGAGGGTTGGCTGTTGTTGATGATGATGATGATGATGACGATGGTATTCATGATTATGATGATTATTTTGTGATTCATTGTTTTGGTGTTTACACGTGTATGTAGATGACCTTGATGATTTCATTGTACATCTAATAATTGAAAGAATAAAACAGTTTGGCATTCTTTTTACTTAGATTCTTGTTCCTTGTTAATGTGCAAATCCCTCTTGTTCCCATGGTCAGAGCGAGTTGCAAAGTTTCTTCCTTTGTTTCTTGCCATCCATAGATCTACCTCATTGTGGAATATATGCTTAATTATTCCAACTTTTCCACATTATACTTCGCTTCCTCCTTTTCAAATTAGTGCTTTAATTGGACCATATATATCATGGCACGTAAGTACCAGCATTTTTAAGTTGAAAACTTTATAGGTAAATATGAAAAGATCTTTTTCTGCTTTTCATTCTGACCACAGATCCAAGAGGAAACAAATTTTGTCCTGTCATTTTTTCTACTCACATTTAAACAGTAAAGTTAAAGTATACGAATGCAGAACCTTTAGTAAAGTTATTTGCGATTATTATGTTATACAAATCATAATTATGGGAGTGTAATAACTAATAATAATGTAATATAATCAACTTAGGTAAAAGAAAGTTCATATTTTATGATTTAAATGCTTAAATGTTAACAAAAAATCTCAAGAAAAAATAACATTTACTTATATTCTTCCCGGGGAATTAACTTTTTCGTGATAATCATTCTACTTTTGCTAATTAGACCTTTTATGAGATGCTTCGATTAAATCATAAAAAGCTAATTAATCCCAAATCAAAATATGTTCACTTTCATTTACAATTTGTATATTTCATTGTGTGCTGTCTTGAACGTGCGCTTCTCCTAATTTAAAATGACAGTTTTTCACCTACTTTTGTATTAAAAAAGCATTTTTGTTGCCTTAAAATTAGAGTGGCATCATCTTTTCCATGTGACAGTATTGATGATGAAAGAAGCTTCTGGGTTGTTTTCTAAAGAACGTGGGTTTCCTGGTCTTTTCCTTTCAATGTTGTGGAGATTTGTTGAATAGGTATGAATTCCGTAGGAAATTGACATGTTAGACGACAATTTTCCTAAATATAATAATGGTATTATATTTATTTAATATGCGAAAGTGGGAAGCACGTAGTTGGAGATAGATGCCTCCAACAAGAATTTGTATTATTGCAAGCAAAGTGGATCTGGTTAGCAATTGGTTAAACTGCGAACCCCTCACTCACTTCACTTCACTACTGGATTAGATCCACGTGTTTCTCATATAAGTTCCTGTAAATTATCATGCCACCTTTTTATTTTATTTTCAGATTTTTAAAATTTACTTTCTGAAAATATATTCTGCTATTCTCTAATTAATTTCTTATTCTAAATCTATTAAGTTTGGGAAATTGTTGTTAAAAAGAAAAGTAATGAGATGTTTTAATGTTCTCCGCTTTCTTTTCCTATGTTTTTAACGTCTTATTGAAATAATAAAAAGACAATTTTAAAAAAATGTTATTAGAACAAATACTTCCCACTATACTTAATACAAAGAAAAAAAATTAAAACAAAAGGAATAGTTTCAATTGTCAAAATAGGTGGTAATCCTGAACTAACTCAGTCCACGACTTGTTTGAACCATGTTAGATTTGAAAAAAATGTAATTTTTTTATGTGAGTTAGTTTTCAACTCTGCTCACTTAGAACCTTGCTCATACGGGTTGAACATGTGGTGAACCGAGTTGGCTCACAAATCCACCTAATTTAATTTAATTATTTATTATTTTGTGTTTCAATATTATTAGTTAACATTTTTTATTATATTGTAGATGGGATAAAAAACGATGTTTCAAGAGCGAAAACTATTATATATTTATCTATTCAAGATTCTAATATTATAGATGGACAAGTGATAGAAAAATTATCAATATTAAAAACTTATTTGTTTGCTTTTTGTGTTTGTTTTTGAATTAAGCTTGAATTATATGATACTTTTCATTTATTTTGAATTGTCGTTTAACATCATTTTAGACTGAAATTTATTTAGATTTGAATTAAAAAAATTATAAATTTTTTTATTTAAAAAAAACTTATAATTAAATGAGTTAGTGAACCAACTCGTTTAACCCACCAACCTGATGGATTGGACCGAGTTCAAATTTTTTCAGCTCGCTAATAAGCAAATCGGGTTAGGTTAACTCACTAAGTGACTAACCCATATTGAGACAGATTAGGTCTATACATATTACCATCTTTAGTTTCAAAACAACAAAAAGTTTAAGGTGTCTATAATATGTTAACTATATTATGACTTCTTTAAATATTCCTTTGAACTACGCAATAAAAACAGCTAGTTATGTTATTATTGTGGAATATCTATATTTTTTGTCCTTAACTAATATTTGCCAGAAAACTTAGTTGAATGTCTTGAATGTGGTCTACTTTTCTCTAAAAACATATTTTTCATTTGATTTAAAGACTTCAAATTAAAATGTCTGAATCTAATTCCCCTTAACCAAATAACACAATCTAATCATTGTTAGTAAATACGCATGATTCTTATTTTTTTTGTTATTATTATTTATTAATTAGTAAAATTTATGTCTAATTAATGTTAGTAAACTAATTTAATAAGTGTAGATTTGTAATTAATGTGAAATTTTCATTAAGTTTTCTCACACCGATGACATCGAGTATGAAAATTAATGGTGCTCACTAACAAATGAAGGTTCAAATTTTGATTATAATAAACTTCATATAACTTAAATGTTATATAAGTTAGTATAATGTAAGTTTACCTCAAACTTTCTAAATTAGTCTTAATAGGATATTAAAACTTATGTTTAACTCAACGTTAACTTAGTTTAGTGAAATTGAATTAAACATAAGTTTCACTTCTTTAATATAATGTTAAAACTTAATATAATATCAAAGTTATTCATACTTTATTCTAATTAAAATTTAAATTTATTGAACCATATATTATTTAATCTTTCATCAAATCTCATATGTCAAATGATAATATTTATATTAACTAAAAATAATATCAATTTATAATATATAAATACCAGTTAATCTCAGTCATTTTAATATTATTTGATTGTATTTATTTTTAAATTTTTGTTACACTTATATTTATTATAATTTATTTTAACTTCCAAAACTTGAAAAGATCTTGGGTTAGTCTGGGATATTTTTAAAGTTTTCTCATCCTTAAATATCCTTTAAAAAATTAATTTAATTTTGATTAAATAAATTTCACTATTTTTAATAAAATTAAGTTTTATTATTTTAAATAATGTTAGAACTTAATATCAAAGTTATTCATAGTTTATTCTAATTAAGATTTGGATTTATTGAACCATATTGAATCCCTCGTTTAATCTCACATATCAAATGTTATTGATGTGAACTTATAATATTTGTAGCACAACTAAGTTAAAATTTTATATTGATTAAAAATAATATCAATTTACAATATAGTATGAGTTCACTTTGATTTACTAAGTTAATTTAATGATATTAAATTAAACTTAAATTTTAATATTTAAATATTATTTGATTATATTTATTTTTGAGTTTTTGTTGCACTTAAATTTATTATATATTTTTTAACTCCCAAAAATTTGAAAAGATCTTGGGTTAGTCTTGGATATTTTTTTAAAGTTTTCTCATCCTTAAATATCCTTTTAAAATTTTAATTTAATTTTGATTGAATAAATTTCACTATTTTTTAATAAAATTAATTTAAAAAATAACTAATTTGCATTTAAATTATCAAAATATTTTTATTTAAATTATTTTTTGGACTTGTTACTCTTCTTTCGATTGTCTCAATTCTCACTAATTTTTTTTTTCAATTTCCATTTATTTATTTTTTTTTTACTTTTTCCGATTATGTTTACCGAGCAAGAAAAAAATTTAATAGTATTCTAAAAGGATGAAAAATTTTATTTTATTTTTTAAAAAATAATGGTGCCAGATTATCAATTTTGACTAAAGAAAATGAAAGAAACGAGGAAACATCAAGAAGCAACAAAAGTATTAAAAGTGACACATGATATTTTATTGTATAATTTTGATAATCAATTTCTATCAGTTTTATCAAAAATATTAGAAGAAATAAAAAACAAATGGTCAATCACCCGAAATATGATGAGATTGTAGAAGAAAATATTGTCATGACTGAAACAACTTATTGAGAAAGAAAGGTAATGTAATGTTATGTATGAAAATATTGTCATGACTGAAACAACTTATTTAAAAAAGTCTTTTGTTTTTTTTAAAATTGTTTTCTTATTTTTGACAACTCTACCGAAAATTCCAAATCAAACCATCATTGAAAAACCACAAACCGTAACCATTACCTTCCAAACGAAAAAAAAATCTTGAATCCCAAATCAAACCCTAACCCCAAATCACGAGATCAAAACCTATAGAGAATAATCAATAACAAAAAGCCCAATTAACAGAACCCAAATTCATCCCTGATTTGAATCGCCAATCTCATCCAAGCTCATGTTGCTGCAAAGACGCTAGAGGACGAGATCCTCACATCGCAAAACGTCACCCCTACCCCTAGAAGCTCGTGACAAAGACCGTAAGCACCAACTGTCGCGAAGAAAGCGTCGCGCCTAAGACATCGAAAAATGTCTCTCCTTCACTGTGAAAAGAACCTAGAACATAGAAGAAGAAATGAGTTTGACCTTCCAGCCAATCATGACCCTTAAGTAGAAAAGGAGAAGACGAAATGTCTTGCCTAGCCATCGCTCCTTGCGTGATGATGAGTCTTACCCGACGACGATGAACCAAGACAAAGGAGAAGAAGAAAACCCTATGAAACTCGCAGGAACACCCCAAGGATAGGTTTGTCCGAAAACCAAAAACCAGAGAAAGGAAGAAGTTTCTAATTAGGGTTTTATGATAGTGAATTGAGGGTTTAATTAAGGATAAGTAAATTTAATTATAATAGAGAGGGTTTAATTAAGGTAAATAACTTTTAACATTGTCACGACACTTGAGCTGATCTTGTTATGTATTTTTAAACTGGACAACTTATTTAATATTTAGTGTGGACATATTTAAACGTGCTTATCAAAAACGACCAAATTGAACCATTTAAAACAATAAGACTTCTGTAAACATCTTAAAAATAAGAAGACTATTTTAAACAAAACTAACTAATAAAGAAATCAAAACAAGTATTAAGCCAAAAATAAACTATCCTAATAAAAAGTGGGTGCGGACAATATTATTTTCTTTTTTTAGTGAATGGTTTGAAAGTCTGCTAAATGAAAAGAAGAGAGAAGCAATTAGTAACCCAGTCTTGATCTGTAATAAGTTTCCAAACTCAAAATCTAGCTTTGCAAACCAAAATTTTTTAAATAATTTTCATATTTCTCTAATAATATTGCTCGCAATTTCTTATGTTTCTTTTTTCCTTTTTATCGAACCATTGCAATTCCGACTACCACACTTAGAATGATTAATTTTTTATAATGTCTATTAAAAAATTGTATTGATGCTGACAAGAGTTGTTTTCTTTATTTAAATTGTTAAGATTAATTTGTTTTTGTTGTAGATTATAAAGAAGTTTGTTGCAATTTAATTTCTGTTTTGAATAATATCTTGCTTTACCAAGTCTTTAGGGATATTTGTTATTCTTTTTTCATTCATGTAATCACCACTAGCTTTATTTTTGGTGAGCAGGTTTCAATTATATAGAAATAGTCATTTGGCTATTTAAAGCCACGTTCACAATTAATAAGATTGTCAGTCAATTTTCAGTGCATTTACAATTTTAATTCTCAACAATCTGGTATTAGAGTCTTCACTGGGACTGATACATCAAAGCAACAGTCTTTAAAGTTTTGCATTAGCATAGAAAATGTCTTCTGAAGGGAGCTTTCTTCAGCCAACCATTCCACGTTTTGATGGTCATTATGACCATTAGAGCATGTTAATGGAAAATTTTCTTCGATCTAAGGAGTATTGGGATCTCATTGAACTAGACTATGTAATCCTGGTAAGCAAAATCGTACAAACTAAAGCACAACAAAAGAAGCAAGATGAGATGCGACTGAGAGATTTCAAAGTAAAAAACTATCTCTTTCAAGCGATTGATCGAATTGTTCTTGACACCATACTCAAGAAACACACTTCTAAAGAGATATGGGATGCTATAAAGAAAAAGTTTGAAGGCAATGCAAGGGTCAAAAGATCTCATCTTCAAGCTCTCCACAAAGAATTTGAAGTTCTTGAGATAAGATCTGATGAAGGAGTGACATCTAGGGTCATGACAATGGCCAACAAAATGAGAACTTATGGAGAAGTTATGTCAGACGTTAAAGTGGTTGAAAAAATTCTACCTATTAAAGCTAAAATAATTGGAGTGAAATGGGTTTAAAAAATCAAATACAATGAACATGGCAAGGTTGAATAAATTTCACTATTTTTTAATAAAATTAATTTAAAAAATAACTAATTTGCATTTAAATTATCAAAATATTTTTATTTAAATTATTTTTTGGACTTGTTACTCTTCTTTCGATTGTCTCAATTCTCACTAATTTTTTTTTTCAATTTCCATTTATTTATTTTTTTTTTACTTTTTCCGATTATGTTTACCGAGCAAGAAAAAAATTTAATAGTATTCTAAAAGGATGAAAAATTTTATTTTATTTTTTAAAAAATAATGGTGCCAGATTATCAATTTTGACTAAAGAAAATGAAAGAAACGAGGAAACATCAAGAAGCAACAAAAGTATTAAAAGTGACACATGATATTTTATTGTATAATTTTGATAATCAATTTCTATCAGTTTTATCAAAAATATTAGAAGAAATAAAAAACAAATGGTCAATCACCCGAAATATGATGAGATTGTAGAAGAAAATATTGTCATGACTGAAACAACTTATTGAGAAAGAAAGGTAATGTAATGTTATGTATGAAAATATTGTCATGACTGAAACAACTTATTTAAAAAAGTCTTTTGTTTTTTTTAAAATTGTTTTCTTATTTTTGACAACTCTACCGAAAATTCCAAATCAAACCATCATTGAAAAACCACAAACCGTAACCATTACCTTCCAAACGAAAAAAAAATCTTGAATCCCAAATCAAACCCTAACCCCAAATCACGAGATCAAAACCTATAGAGAATAATCAATAACAAAAAGCCCAATTAACAGAACCCAAATTCATCCCTGATTTGAATCGCCAATCTCATCCAAGCTCATGTTGCTGCAAAGACGCTAGAGGACGAGATCCTCACATCGCAAAACGTCACCCCTACCCCTAGAAGCTCGTGACAAAGACCGTAAGCACCAACTGTCGCGAAGAAAGCGTCGCGCCTAAGACATCGAAAAATGTCTCTCCTTCACTGTGAAAAGAACCTAGAACATAGAAGAAGAAATGAGTTTGACCTTCCAGCCAATCATGACCCTTAAGTAGAAAAGGAGAAGACGAAATGTCTTGCCTAGCCATCGCTCCTTGCGTGATGATGAGTCTTACCCGACGACGATGAACCAAGACAAAGGAGAAGAAGAAAACCCTATGAAACTCGCAGGAACACCCCAAGGATAGGTTTGTCCGAAAACCAAAAACCAGAGAAAGGAAGAAGTTTCTAATTAGGGTTTTATGATAGTGAATTGAGGGTTTAATTAAGGATAAGTAAATTTAATTATAATAGAGAGGGTTTAATTAAGGTAAATAACTTTTAACATTGTCACGACACTTGAGCTGATCTTGTTATGTATTTTTAAACTGGACAACTTATTTAATATTTAGTGTGGACATATTTAAACGTGCTTATCAAAAACGACCAAATTGAACCATTTAAAACAATAAGACTTCTGTAAACATCTTAAAAATAAGAAGACTATTTTAAACAAAACTAACTAATAAAGAAATCAAAACAAGTATTAAGCCAAAAATAAACTATCCTAATAAAAAGTGGGTGCGGACAATATTATTTTCTTTTTTTAGTGAATGGTTTGAAAGTCTGCTAAATGAAAAGAAGAGAGAAGCAATTAGTAACCCAGTCTTGATCTGTAATAAGTTTCCAAACTCAAAATCTAGCTTTGCAAACCAAAATTTTTTAAATAATTTTCATATTTCTCTAATAATATTGCTCGCAATTTCTTATGTTTCTTTTTTCCTTTTTATCGAACCATTGCAATTCCGACTACCACACTTAGAATGATTAATTTTTTATAATGTCTATTAAAAAATTGTATTGATGCTGACAAGAGTTGTTTTCTTTATTTAAATTGTTAAGATTAATTTGTTTTTGTTGTAGATTATAAAGAAGTTTGTTGCAATTTAATTTCTGTTTTGAATAATATCTTGCTTTACCAAGTCTTTAGGGATATTTGTTATTCTTTTTTCATTCATGTAATCACCACTAGCTTTATTTTTGGTGAGCAGGTTTCAATTATATAGAAATAGTCATTTGGCTATTTAAAGCCACGTTCACAATTAATAAGATTGTCAGTCAATTTTCAGTGCATTTACAATTTTAATTCTCAACAATCTGGTATTAGAGTCTTCACTGGGACTGATACATCAAAGCAACAGTCTTTAAAGTTTTGCATTAGCATAGAAAATGTCTTCTGAAGGGAGCTTTCTTCAGCCAACCATTCCACGTTTTGATGGTCATTATGACCATTAGAGCATGTTAATGGAAAATTTTCTTCGATCTAAGGAGTATTGGGATCTCATTGAACTAGACTATGTAATCCTGGTAAGCAAAATCGTACAAACTAAAGCACAACAAAAGAAGCAAGATGAGATGCGACTGAGAGATTTCAAAGTAAAAAACTATCTCTTTCAAGCGATTGATCGAATTGTTCTTGACACCATACTCAAGAAACACACTTCTAAAGAGATATGGGATGCTATAAAGAAAAAGTTTGAAGGCAATGCAAGGGTCAAAAGATCTCATCTTCAAGCTCTCCACAAAGAATTTGAAGTTCTTGAGATAAGATCTGATGAAGGAGTGACATCTAGGGTCATGACAATGGCCAACAAAATGAGAACTTATGGAGAAGTTATGTCAGACGTTAAAGTGGTTGAAAAAATTCTACCTATTAAAGCTAAAATAATTGGAGTGAAATGGGTTTAAAAAATCAAATACAATGAACATGGCAAGGTTGATAAGTACAAGGCTGGATTAGTGGCCAAAGGGTATTCTCAAAAGCATGGAATTGACTACATAGAAGTTTATGAACCAGTGGCAAGGATGGATACAATAAGAATGATTATTGCTCTAGCTGCACATAAAAATTGGCAAATTTTCCGGCAAGATGTTAAGTCGGCTTTCCTTCATGGTGAGCTTAATGAGGATGTTTATGTGGAGCAACCAAAAGGATATGAAATGAACGGTAGTGAACATTTGGTTTATAAGTTGCATAAAGCTTTGTATGGTTTAAAACAAGTCCCGCTAGCTTGGTTAAGTCGAATTGAAGCTTATTTCATTAGTGAAGGATTTCAGCAGTGTGACAACAAGCAAACATTATTCACCAAGAGAAACAAAGAAGGAAAAATTATCATTGTAAGTATTTATGTTAATGATTTAATTTTTACTGGTAATGATGAAGTCATGATGTTTGAGTTTAAAAGCTCTATGTTAAGAGAATTTGATATGTCTAACTTGGGGAAGATGAGGTTTTTTCTTGGGATTGAGGTGCTATAAAGACCTGATGGTATTTATATATGTCAAAGAAAATATGCATTAGAAGTTTTGAGCAGGTTTGGTATGTTGGAAAGTAATCATGTAGGCACACCAATAATTTTAAGTTTCAAAATGAACAAAGATGGAACAAAAAATTTTGTTGATGAAACTTATTACAAGCAGTTGGTTGGCCGTTTGATGTATCTCACTGCCATAATACCTGATATGATGTTTGTTACATGTCTCATAAGTAGATATTTGACGAAACCACTAGATATTCACCTGTAGGCAGCTAAAAGAGCCTTAAGCTAAAAGAGCCTTAAGATACTTAAAAGGAACTGTGAATTATGGAATTTATTATAAGACAATAGAAAGTGGTGAGCTTTTGGCATTCACAGACAATGACTATGCAAAGGATATGGAAGATAGGAAGAGTACATCCGATTATGTATTCACAGACAATGTCTCATGGTGTTCCAAAAAGCAACCTATTGTAACTTTATCAGTCACAGAAGCAGAATTTGTAGCTACTGCTATTTGTGCTTGTCAAAAATTTTGGATGAGAAGAATCTTAAAGAAGTTGGGTCATTCTTATGAAAATTGTATAATTATGATGTGTGATAACAACTCCACCATTAAGTTGTCAAAGAATCCTGTTATGCACGACTGCAACAAGCACATTGATGTAAGGTTTCATTTGTTAAGAAATCTTACTAAGGAAGGTACAATTGAATTAGTTCATCACTACAAGAAAAATCGCAATTACATATGGCCAAAATCCGAATGAAATGTCCAAAATCCTCTAGGACAAGTTTTCGATGATCTAAGGCATTTGCTATTTGGTGATAGAGGTAGGAGCGAGGGTTGAGGTCCTGGATGAGGAGCGTAGCCATGGAAATGTGAGGAACTTCTAGAAGCTTTGAGAGCCTCTACGCTAAGAGGTTCCTCCTAGCTCCAGGCTCCCCTATCATCACCCACTGCACTCTGTGCTTCGGCTTGCAACCCTATGCGTCAAGCATGCCGCTTGTCGCGCACTCCTCTTCCTCGTCATCCTCGTAGTAGCATTGTGCAACGACTGTCGATCCAAACCCTCAGTTAGACTGGAGCACGAGGGCCCTTAGCGGCACGCGACGACCTTAAGTCGTGCGATCGCAAACCCTTTCCCATTCCCTTTCTCGAAACCTCATTAACAGAAAACACGCATATGAACTCTTTTAATAAACATAAGACAATGGTTTGTGATCAGGGAAAGAGATGAGAGGGAAAGCTGAGAGGGAAAGAGATAGAGGGAAAGCTGAGAGGGAAAGACCTACGAGGGAAAGCTGGGAAAGACTTGGGAGGGAAAACTAAGAGGGAATGACTTGATAATTTTCCAATTAATTCTCTACCAATTAGGTTTTTACTTAGGGTTAAATTTTTTTATTTTTTTTAGCATCCATATGTAAGGGGAAATCCACTTACATACAACTATTACATACGGATTTATCTTTGGGAAAGTTCCCGCTAGAAGGCGCCACCATTATATATTGATCTTACATACGGATTTTTCGTATATAATTTTTTTTCCTATTACATACGATTTTTTCCATATGTAACCTATCTGTATATAATATCCGTATGTAATAGTTTCATTACATACGGATTAAGATCCGTATGTAATAAATGTGTATGTAAATGATCTTTTTCTTGTAGTGCATTACAAGAGTCAAGATCAATTAGCTGATATAATGACCAAGTCATTAAAGATAGAAGTTTTTCATAAGCTTTAGAAGTTGATGGGAGTGTGTGATACTATAGCATTTAGTTTAAGGAAAGAAATGAAGAAGTTTGTTGCAATTTTATTTCTATATTGAGTAATATCTTGATTTACCAAATACTTAAATATTTGTTATTTGTTTTTCATTCCTGTATGTAGAGGTTCAAAAATAAAAATGAATAATTTTATGTTTTATGTGTTTTTTGTGTGAATTTTTTGTTCTTTGTTCTTTCATTGTTTTGTTGCCATATGATTGTGAAAATGGTTAAAGAAAGTTTTTCAGGATTAACAGTTTTCTTCTTTGACTCTGGTGGTTTAGTTTATGAAGTCTTATTGTAATTTTTTGCTTAAAGTGTGATTAAAGTAACTATTATTACTGTAGTTATTTAGATTATTTAGAAGATGATAAATCATAGTAGATGTTAGGATCTAATTTTATTCTTTTTTTTGCTATTTTTTAAATTAAGAAATTAGTGTATGACTGATAATAAATCTAGGAAGTTATGAGTAATATTATACTTTATTTATTTTTTGTGTTGAAAATTTTCAATATTTAAATTAGGGAAGGTAGAGTAATTTCATTTATGGACGTAATATGATAGATGTAATATGACAAGTTCTATTGCTTCATGTACTAATATTTTTAGAAGAAGTTGAGGTAAATATGAGTAGTTTTTGAGTTTTTTTAGGAATACAAACTTCTATTTTCTTGAGTTTATGAGGGTCATTTATGCATTGGAGCATGCTTGGAGGGAGTGCTTTGAAAAACTTTTGTTGGAAAGTGATTCTTCTTTAATTTGTTAGATTTTTTTATATCAATGAGTGATTATTTGACTTTTAGAGAAAAATGATATTGGTGTTTGCATTTTTATAAACATATGTAGTTCAAAGTTTCTAATGTTTTTTTTAAAAGAATTCACTGTGACGATAAGTTAGTTAATTTAACTTTAATTTATAAAGAGTAATATAAGTGGTTTAATGTTATATCTTCATCTATTTATTTAGATTTTTAGGAGAATTGTCACAGATTAATAAAAGTATTCAGAAAACATGACATCCCTACTTGGAACAAAAACTAAATTATTCTCTTGATTTTGATTTTTTTTTATCTAATTTTGTTATTTATTCTTAAAAAATCAATTTACTTATTTAAAGTGTATGAATGGTTGCACACACAAATGTAGGAAAAAGGAAAGACGAACAATGAATTGGAGGAACCTCACGATTTGTGTGTTGTTTGATATTGAAGAAATGCCTACGAATAAAGAGAAGTGTGAGAAGAAAAAATACTTCTTATCTTAATTTCATTCACAAAACTATATTTGTGAAGCAAACACATATATTTTTACTCTTTTGTTTTTTATATATCCGTCAATATCAAACATAACATTAATTTTTAGAACAAGTCAATGGTACCTTGTTTTCTAATTGACACTATGGACGTTAGCCGATAAAAAGTGTGAAATTGAAGCAAGATTTTGTGAGTTAATATTTTATTAGAAAAGCTTTTTTAATCCAAATAAAATTTAAGCTTTTCTATGTTGCATGTATTAGTTCCCATAATAAAAAGATATTGAAAATCTACTATTAAAAGTCTGTTTTATAATATAACAGTACGTATAGTCATAATAATTTATTAGCCTTTTGTGAGTACTAGAATCTTTGGGTTGCAATTCTCGCATATTTTGTTTCTTTTGTCCATATTTTAAAAAAATATATATCAGTTTATCTTGGCTTCTATTTTATCTTTTCTTCATCGTTCTTTTTACACATTACAAAAATATGTTATCGTTAGGTATGGTTTATGACAGAAACGTGTTTCTATTGTCCCATAAATACAATTTGCATAATGAAAATGAGTTTTTTTGAGTTTGAAGAAGACACCTCTTAAGAGACAAAAAATAAGTTTTGTGCATGTTGTATGATTATCTCAAGGATAATTTAGAAAAATAAAGCACAAATTACGACGCAAAATAGAAAAATTTAGGTTGAAATAATAGAGCCCAACTATGCCCAGTCAAAATTACAAACCTTGAGATGGGCTTCAAAATACGGTTTTCTTCCTGTACTCCACATTTGTTTTCTTCAACCCCCAAAATTTATTGTGATATCCATTATTTACATAATTTATTAAATTAATTAATTTATTAAATTAATTAGGTAACAATAATTACTGTTTACCCACCCGTATTTATTATGCAGTATGTGCTATATTTACTCAGCACCCACCCCAAGTCATTTTGACGAACTTCATTTTTTCTTCACTAATTTCATCTTCTTCAATGACGTTTTTCTTCTTCAACATCATTCTTTTTGTTCAACGGAATTTGCTTTTAAAATGACTTTTCCTGTTTCTTTGTTTTGTTGGAGTAGATATTTTCCTGGTTACAAATATGTATTTCATTTACACTGTTTTTTCAAGTTTTTAGAAAATTATTTTTCACTCTTCATCCATGTATTGGTTTATAGAAATAGTCATCAGATTTAGGATAAATATTGGTTTTTGAAATCCAGTTTAGGAAAGTCCTAAATTTTAAAATCATCTTTAGAAGTATCTCGAAATTCAAAATTTGATTTTGGAGTGTTTTGGATTTTAAAATCCGGTATTTAAGTGTCTCGAATTTCCAAATAGGACATTGGAGTGTCCAAAATTGGAAATGGAGTATCCTAGATTTTGAAATATAGTAGTTAAGTGTCTTGAATTTCAAAATCCGGTAATTGAGTGTCCCAAATTTAGAAATTTGTTACTGGATTGTCGTGGATTTGAAAATCTAGTATTGAATTATCCTAGATTTGGAAATTGAGTATTTTGAATTTCAAAATTAGGTAGTTGAGTGTTTTTTATTTGGAAATGCAATATTGGATTGTCTCAAATTTTTGAAAATTTGGTATTGGATTGTCCCAAATTTGGAAATCCGATATTGGATTGTTACAAATTTTGAAATCTAATATTAGTATGTTTCGCATTTCAAAATTTGATATTTTTTTAATTTGATTTTATTTGTTCTGGTTTTTGTTATTTATTTTAATTTTAGTTATTTGATGTGTTTTGTGTTATGAATTTGTTGTTGATTTCTATTTTAGTTATTATTATTCAACAAATGAGATATCATATTTGTAATTCATGGTCTTTATTATTTGAATATGTAAATGAATCATGGATAATTTCTTATAAAAAATACTTTATGAAGACGTGGACAAACAAAGTAATGTATTTAAGAAACACAACATCAAGTAGATATGCTTGCATATGTTTTTATTTAGTTATTTTTGTTAGATGTTCTGCGATGTTGTTAATTTAATTTGCAGTAGAGTTGAGTATGCTTACTGGAGTCTAAAAAAGGTATTCGGAAGTAATATGAGAGACATTTGCTCGTGTTGGGATGCAATTCAACATGATCTTACAACATAATGAAATAAAGACATCATTTGAAAAATTCTAAATCTGATGAGTGGCATTTTTAAGCATAACAGGTATAAAAGATTGGTGGGATTTGTATCAAAACATGTTTTGACACTCATTGCTGAGGAGTTTGATCGAGTTAAGCATACTAGATGTGTTAGTGAATGTTGTAGTTGCATTTCGAGACAAACATATGGTCTACCATGTGTTTGTCAATTTGCTAAATATGGCCTTGGGGTGATTCCTCTACCTTAAATTCATATAATGTGGAGTAGATTGAACTTTTCAGATATTTCATCAAATGAATCACAAGTAAAGTCATGCATTCAAAAGAAACTTGATCTGATGTTGAATCGTTTCAAAGAAGTGGACATTGCAGGAAAAGTGACGATCAAACACAAGTTACTCTACATTGTTTGTCATGCTTATGCATCAATGCTTACTCCATTGCATAAAGTTAAAACAAAGGGTGAACAAAAAACTAAAGTTTATCGATCTCTAAAAGGTCTAGAAAGCGTTAACCTTTATATTTCGAGCATGTAGATGCCTTCCATTTCAAACAGGATAGTTCTTCCACAAAGAAAGACATCCAATCTAAGGAAAAGGTGAATGCTAGATTTGATGTATGCAACAAAGGCAAATATCAATGATAGATCAATTCCATCTGACTTGCACATTGTTGTATTGTTGATGTTGTTGTTACTAGTCACTATGGGTATAGATTCATTGCTGCTTTGTTTGTTAGTGATGGGTGAATAGTCTTGGCTCCTTATTCGACATAATTTGTTTAAAGAATTTAGTCCATGACACGATAAATATGCAAGATTAGTAGAAAGCTACGATTGAGTAGAATAATTGAGGAAGTCTTTGCTAGTTGATTCAAACCTAGGGGTATTTTTTTGCTATACTTTATACTTTACTTACTATGTCTTACTTTTTTTCTACTATTATGATTTGTTTCATTAATTATAGGCTAATGTGGAGAAGTGGATGACTATACCATACATAGGTTATGCTATTGCTAATCGATATAATGTCGTCTTAGTCTGTTTGTCATCAGTTCAAAATATTATGATCTCCCCACTACAATCTACATCACCTTTTGATATAAGACAACATCAACAAAAAAATACAGATGCTTTTTTGTAATGAAACAATAAAGGAAAGCAAAATGCATGTAAAATGTATACATGTAAAAGTAGAGCTGTCAAAACGGGTAACCCGACCCGACCCGACCCGATCCACCACGGGTTGGCCACTTAGTGAGCCAACCCAACCCGGCTCATTTATTAGTGAGCCGAAAAAATTTGAACCCGACCCGACCCACCACGGGTTGGTGGGTTAAACGGGTTTGCTCATTGGCTCACTTAATTAATTTTTTTTCACCCTCTTCTTCTCAGATTCTTATAACATGTTACTTTGATCGATCAAATTGAAACAGTAATAATTGGACTAATTGATATAAAAGGAAATGAAACAAAAGAAATATATATTCTAAGCTATCAAGCATAAAATTTTGCCAATTTAGTTTAATGAGACATACACAACCGTTTGATCAAGAAACTACATATAGCCGTTAACAAAAATATATAGCACAAGATAAAACTGTCATGCTTGTAGATAACAAAAATATATAGCACAAGATAAAACTGTCATGCTTGTAGATAAGTCTAAAAACAAGATAAAACAAATGATATATTCCTGAATTATCCAATCTATAATATTATCCATCTATTAAATTGGAATCTTGAATGAATAAATCCACAGTATTATGCTCTCTTGAAGTATCTTTTTCTTTATCTCCATCTATAATATTATCCAATCTATAATCTTAGGGTTTTATTTGCAAAGGAGAACTTTTGGAAAGATAGCAGCGTCAAAAGGCTCTATTACCAAGTAAAGGTTGTGCATTTTGAATAATTAATTTAATTAATTTGATTTCAATAAAAAAAATAGAATTTGAATAATTAATTTAACTAATTTAATTTAATTAAAAAAAATAGGTGGCTTGGTGAGCCAACCCGACCCACACGGGTTCAACCCGTGTGAGCCGGGTTCTTAGTGAGTCGGGATAAAATTGGCTCGCATCAAAATTTTTGTATTTTTTTCCAACCCAACCCGGCTCAAACTCGTGGTGAGCCGGGTTGGCTCACGGGTTTCAACCCATTTTGACGGCACTATGTAAAAGAGTATGATATTTAGCTAATTTTTTTGTCTTTGCAAATCTAGTATCTCCAAGTTGCTTGTACAAGTGTGCAAGTACAACAACTCTCTATGCATATCTGCCACATAATTGGAGATCTTTAAAAAGAATCAAGTAGGACAAACGAATGTATGTGACGTTCTTATCTGTGAAAATTGTGCACGCAACTAGATGCAACAAATAGGCTTATGCAACATACCCCCTTTGTTGATTCTCACAACAATCATTATAAACGTCTCTTAACCAACTTGATCTTACTTGGAGAGCTCGATATTACCTAAGCTCAGATGTAACCCTTGTGCGGTCCATGCCAAAAGGTCCATAAGGGTTTCTATAGCAACATCAAAGTCTGGGGGTTAATTTGAACAAAACTTTCTCACTACATACAGATGTAAGAGTGTCGACACGTCATCTAATGTGATAATCATCTCACCAACAAGAAGATGAAATTGTTTTTCTCTCTATGCCACATCTCAACAAACATCAATTTTCAACCCCTTATCGATGTAATATTAAGAAATATCACACACAGGCATTAAATCAGAGTTCATCACAGAATTTTGAACAACCAAATGACATACTCTAAATTTGTTTAACTTTTTTTATGGGATACCAACTTGACTTTTTGATACAAGAAGGCCTAGCACCATTGGGCCTATCACAAGAGGGATGATTAAGAAACTACAAGATGAGTACTCTCCCAAAGGCCAAACCCTCTTTGCTATCTTTGGATGGCAGATTGGAGATCTAGAAGATGCTTTTAAGATGCCAAAACATGGAGAAGGGTAAAAGTGGACTTTGGCACATGGGGGGTGTGCATAGTAGCCTAAGGGGTATTATTAGCTTATTTTAATTCCCTTATGCGCCTATGTAATAAGCCACGTGAATAATATGGCTTCTAGAAATCTATCACACTTTGCACATGTGGGTGAGGTGGCATTTGATCCGTATTTTATGGATCTACTTACCTCACATGTATAAGCATTGCCTGGACTTGAGATTTAGCTATATAATCTCCTGGGCTAAGCATGTATTTCACTTTTGGAAATATATAGAAGATGAATTCTGCACTTTGCAATTTTCTCTCATCCGAAAGTCATCTCTACTTGCTTGCTTTTCCATTGCTATCTTCTTCCATTGTGGAAGCCGCCTGAGATAGTCTACCATTCCCTCAAGCAAACTTCCATTTCACCTCACCATAATCACTTCAATCCGCTGCATACATTTCACTCAGTCCAGCCAAAACAGAGAGCCTTCTCGGCTACAACTGATCCAGCACTGCACCAAGCTTTTCTTGATTGTTCCATTGATTCTTCAGTTGCAGCAGAGCTGGTTGCTTCCTCCAGTCTCACGGATCTGCTCCTATGCATCCTCCTTGATGCATCAAGTGGTATCAGAGCCAGGTTCAAGTTAGAACCGTGAGATAAGTCCAGATTTCTTTCATTTCTTTGCTGTCAAAAATTTCCTGGTTGTTCTTGATGTTTTCTGAAAATTCTGCACTGTTTTCATCAATCATTGCTGTGTCTAGGATCTACTCTTACTTTCATTGGATACTAGCTGTCTTTGCTTGAGTGTTCCTTCATTTTATTCGGCTGTTATTGGTTGTTTGAGTTTATTTTACTATTTAAACATCATTTCTGGTTTTGTCTTAAGTCTTGTTAGTTACTTTGCTGTTTTTGTTATCAAATCTGGTTTTCAACCAAGTTTTACCAAAAATCTGAGTTGTTTGAATGTGACTACACCAATTAAGAGCAATGAATACTTCAGAAATGAGCTCAGGTGTTTAGATCTACCATTCAAACTCAAATCTGTGCAGGTTGTTCAAATCTGACAGCATTTCAGTTTCTGTTTTCTTTTGTGCTGCATTGCCACTTGTCTTATGGTCATTTACTGTTCTATTGAACAGCAGTTGAGTGATCCATTGTCTGAACCATTTGGAAGATGAAATGAGTTGATTCCAAATAGTTTGTCATATGGCAAGAGTGTCCAAGCATTTAGCCGAGATGCATGTGTTTTCCTTGAGTGAATTCTGCCTAATTGTGTGTGGTTAGTATTAGATCATTGTTAACCATCCTCAACACTGAATTTCTGCATTTGTGCAACTTTCAAATACCATTTCTAACTCCTCTTTGCTGTTTTCAAATCAGAATTGCTTTTGAATCAGAATTTGACCATGCTAGTTGTTAAATTTAGCTGAAATTTGGTACTGCAGTAGTAATTTTCTGTTTTATATAGTTTTGATGCATCCAATTAGTTCCAACAAGTCATAATTCATCATCAAAACATGTTTGAATCATTGGAAAATAACTAGGTGCAGTACTGTTCATTTGGTATATTTTACTGCATTGAAAAATTGACTCTACTACTGGTTTTTTGTCAATTTCTGCACTGTATTACTTTGCTTAATTCATCACATTTAGATGCAGTAAAAGCCATGGTCCATTTAGAATATCAAGATAACAATTCAAAAGAGATATTACATATTTAAAAGGCACTTAGGACCATTGCATCATCAGTTTCGAAAGTGAAGTGTATAGTATTGTTGCTGTTAAAATCTGGTGCAAAAATCTGGTGCAACTCATGCAGGCATTTCATCAAACAATTTTGTCAATTTTCAATACATAACCAATTCGTGTGTGATTCTGATTTAAAGTCTTTTCTTGTGTTTAAATCTGATCTAGAACCCTTCTTAGGATCTATTTGAGGTGCCACCGTGTTTGAAAACACTTTCATTGCTTGATTTTCGAATTTTTCTACATTCTGCACACCAACTGTTTGAAAAATTTCCTGGTGTTGCTGTCTTTTGGTTGTGAAAAATTACAGCACTTGAGGTGATATTTTCAGTGATTAATTGGCTTGTTGGGTAGGTGGTTTATACCTCAGGAGGTGTATCACAATTGGAAGCATCAAAGAAGGTTCAATGAAGAGGAGCAAAGACAAGAAGATGGTACTTGGGATGGAAAAACCGTGACAATTCTGCACTTCCAAAATGTGCTGCAGCAAGTGCTGAAACAGCAGCCAGCAGAATTGTTGCTACAGAGTTGTGTTCTTGAGTGATCACTTTGCAGCTGAGAGAATTGTTTAGAATCCAGTAGATTCAAGTTCTTTGAGAGTAACCAAAGCTGCACACATTGTTCCTTAGACTATTCTAACTTTCCTTTTCCAAGTTACCAAATTTTCTTTGTAATTTCCATTGTTTTCTTTGGTTGTAAGTTCCAAATCCAAGCAAGTGAGGTGCTAGAGTTCACAAGTGCTCTTCCCTCATTTGTAACTAGACTCAAAGAAGTCTCACAACCTAAAATTGAGTAGACGGTGAGTGTGTCTTAGATCCAAAGTCTAAGCCTCACCTAGGAGACCTCACTTTAATGGTTTTTTCCAATCTTCGACTAGATAGCATATATCTTGTGCGAATAGGAAGCTCTCTTAGGGGTCCGAATTTAGAGTTAGGTTGTGTTCTTTCTTTGCTTTGTGTTTTCTTTGTTGTCTTTAAGACTTAAGTGGATTTAAGAGTGATTTTGATCTAAGGACTCTAGTAAGTAGCAAGAAGCATATTTGGCAAGGATAAGGCTTGGTACTTAAGCATTCCTAGTGAATCACCTCCCTTACTTGGAATATTGCTTCAAGTGAAAATCTCTAGTCTTTACTTCAAGAATAACATTTAAGTCCATAATAATGTCTAGAAGGCATTCTCCTAGGATTAGTGATAGTGAAAAAGAACATTTTTCTCTTCAAACTTTAGTTAATGAATTCAAGGAAATAAGAAGAGAAATGAATGAAGAGAAAGTCAATAGAGAGCTTCAAAATGCTGTTATTCAAGACGAGTTGAGAATGATAAGGAAAAGTAAGTCTAGGGGAAGTCAGAGTGAAAACTCTCAAGAGGGAGGGATGTCTATGAGTCTGGGTGATTATTACCCTCATCAGCCTTCTACTTCTAGAAGGCATAGGAGAAATTCACATGCACCTCCAACCCATAAAGAAGTCAATGTTGTGTTGCCTCACTTCCATGGGAAGGACAATGTAGAGGCTTATCTTGATTGGGAGATGAAGGTGGAACAATTATTTGAATGCCACCAAGTAAGTGAAGAGAGGAAGGTCTCTCTAGCTACCCTAAGTTTTCAAGGGTATGCAATGTACTGGTGGACTGCTTTGGTCAAAGAGAGGCTTAGACATCAAGCCCCTCCCATCCACTATTGGAATGATCTCAAGTCTGCCCTTAGGAGGAGACACATTCCCTCCTACTACAATAGAGAACTCATGGATAAACTCCAAAGGTTACAACAAAGGTCTATGACAGTTGAGGAATATAGACAAAAGATGGAGTTGTATATGATGAGGGCAGGTATAGTGGAGGGTCCAGAAATTACTTTAGCTAGATTTTTAAGTGGGCTCAATTTTGACATAAGAGATAGGGTTGAACTTCTACCTTATAGAGATTTGAATGATCTTGTTCAAATATGTATAAAGGTAGAACAACAAAACTTGAGAAAATCTTCTTCTAAAAGAATTCAAGTTCAACCTACTTTTGAAAAGAAAATTTTTAAAGAAAAAGAGTCATTTAAACCTCTAGCCAAAATAGAAGAGAGACCCAAGAAAGAAACACCCTCACACACCAGAACCAGTGAAATCAAATGCTTCAAATGTCTAGGAAGGGGTCATGTAGCTACTCAATGTCCTACAAAAAGAAACATTATTTTGAAAGGCAAGGACATTTATAGTAGTGAAAGTGACACCCCAACTAGCACAAGTGAGAGTGAGGAAGAAGAGAGGGAAGAGGAAATATATGCTGATGATGGGCAACTGCTCATGGTGAGAAGGATACTTAGCAACCAACCAAGTCTTGAACAAATATCACAAAGAGAGAACATCTTTCACACAAGATGTAAAATTCAAGAAAATCATTGTTCTCTCATTGTTGATAGTGGATCTTGTTGCAATTGTTGTAGCACAAGGTTGGTTGAGAAGTTGAAGCTTGATATTATACCCCATCCAAAACCTTATAAACTTCATTGGCTAAATGAAGATGGGGATATAATAGTCAAGAATCAAGTGAAGTTGGCCTTTTCCATTGGGAACTTCAAAGATGAAGTTTTGTGTGATATAATTCCCATGGAAGCATGTCATGTGTTATTGGGGAGACCATGGCAATTTGATCATCAAACTATCCATCATGGTCTAACCAATACCATCACTATCCATCAAAAGGACAAGAAGTTTGTGCTTCATCCTTTGACTCCTACCCAAGTGGCTAAGGATCAAGCACAAATGAAGTCTTTAAGAAAGCAAGAACATGATCAAAAGAAAAAGTCAAAAAGAAAGGAAGGTATAGCAACAAATGTGCCACCTAAGGTCACTCAACATGAAGTCCTTTTAAACAAAAAGACTTTAATCAATACACTTCAAGTTGAGCAACCTTCATATCTTCTTCTTTGTCAAGGGACACTTACATGCACATCTAGTGATTCAAAGACTTCAACTCCTTCTCCTTCCATTCAAAAACTTTTGAAAGAATTTGATGATCTATTTCCACAAGAAATTCCAAAAGGGCTTCCACCCATAAGAGGAATTGAACATCAAATTGATTTCATTCCAGGGGCAATTCTTCCTAATAGGCCAGCCTATAGGACAAACCCCCAAGAAACTAAGGAGATTGAGACACAAGTCCAAGATTTGCTAGATAAAGGCTTAGTTCAAAAGAGTCTAAGTCCATGTGCTGTACCAGTGTTGCTTGTCCCAAAAAAAGATGGTAAGTGGCGCATGTGTTGTGATTGTAGAGCTATCAACAACATCACAATCAAGTATAGACATCCCATTCCTAGGCTTGATGATATGTTGGATGAATTGCATGGAGCACAAATATTTTCAAAGGTAGATTTAAAAAGTGGCTATCACCAAATAAGAATTAAAGAAGGTGATGAATGGAAAACTGCCTTTAAGACCAAGTTTGGATTATATGAATGGCTAGTTATGCCTTTTGGTCTTACAAATGCTCCAAGCACATTCATGAGACTTATGAATCATGTCCTTAGGGATTGCATTGGGAAGTTTGTAGTTGTTTACTTTGATGACATCTTGGTATATAGTCAAAATTTGCAAACTCATGAAAATCATTTGAGAGTTGTTTTAACAATTCTTAGAACACACAAATTGTTTGCAAACTTTGACAAGTGTACCTTTTGTGTTGATAGTGTCATATTTCTTGGATTTGTGGTCACCAAAAATGGGGTTCATGTGGACCCAGAAAAAATAAAGGCTATCCAAGATTGGCCTCCTCCAAAGAATGTAGGAGAAGTAAGGAGCTTCCATGGGTTGGCAAGCTTTTACAGAAGATTTGTTCCTAACTTCTCTAGTCTTGCTTCACCCCTCAATGAGTTGGTGAAAAAAGATGTTACATTCCATTGGGGGGATAAACAACAAAAAGCTTTTGAGCTACTCAAAGAGAAGCTCACACAAGCACCCATTCTAGCTTTGCCAAATTTTTCCAAAACTTTTGAGCTAGAATGTGATGCTTCAGGATTTGGCATAGGTGCAGTATTATTACAAGAAGGACATCCAATTGCATACTTTAGTGAAAAACTTCATGGTTCCTCTTGTAATTACCCCACCTATGACAAAGAACTATATGCACTTGTGAGGGCTCTTCAAACTTGGGAACATTACCTTGTTGCCAAGGAGTTTATCATTCATAGTGATCATGAATCACTTAAGTATTTGAAGAGCCAACACAAGTTACAAAAGAGGCATGCTAAGTGGTTGGAATTCATTGAACAATTCACTTATGTTATTAAATACAAGAAAGGAAAATCCAATGTGGTGGCTGATGCTTTGTCAAGAAAAATTAATCTATTAGCCACATTGGGAGCTCAAATTCTTGGATTTAATAACATTCTTGAATTATATTCACAAGATCTTGATTTTGCTCATATCTATGAGGAATGTCTCAATAAGCCTCAAGGAGGATTCTATGTGAAAGAGGGGTATCTTTTTAAAGAAGGAAAAATTTGCATTCCCCAAGGTTCACATAGAAAACTCCTTGTTAAAGAGACACATGAGGGAGGATTAATGGGGAATTTTGGGGTAAAAAAGACCCTTGGCATGTTGAAAGAAAAATTCTTTTGCCTCACATGAGAAGGGATGTTCAAAGGCATTGTTTTAAGTGTATAACTTGTTTAGAAGCTAAATCTAAATCAATGCCTCATGGACTTTATACTCCTTTGAATGTTGCTTCCACCCCTTGGGAAGAAATAAGTATGGATTTTGTGTTAGGTCTTCCCAAAACTTCTAGGGGTTTTGATTCTATCTTTGTGGTGGTAGATAGATTTAGCAAAATGGCTCATTTTATACCTTGCCACAAAGTAGATGATGCAAGCAACATTGCAAAGTTATTCTTTAGAGATGTGGTTAAACTTCATGGTCTACCTAAGGTAATAGTTTCGGATAGAGATACAAAATTTCTTAGTCACTTTTGGAGGACCTTATGGTCTAGATTAGGGACTAAGTTATCTTTTTCTACTACTTGCTATCCTCAAACAGATGGTCAAACTGAGGTAGTAAATAGATCTCTTTCCACTTTACTAAGGGTAGTTCTAAAAGGCAATCACAAATCTTGGGATGAGTCTCTTCCTCATGTCGAGTTTGCCTACAATAGAGTAGTTCATGGAACTACTAAATTGTCTCCTTTTGAAGTTGTTTATGGTTTTAATCCTTTGACACCCATGGATTTAATACCCCTTCCAAATTCTATTGATTTTGTTCATCAAGAGGGGGTATCTAAATCTAAGTTTATCAAAGAATTACATCACAAGGTTAAAAACCAAATTCAACAACAAAATGAGAAATATGCCAAGCAACACAACAAGGGCAAGAAAGAGTTAATCTTCAATGAAGGTGATCTAGTTTGGGTTCATCTTAGAAAGGAAATATTTCCTCAACTAAGAAAATCCAAACTCAATCCTAGAGGAGATGGACCTTTTAGAGTGATCAGGAGGATAAATAACAATGCATATCAAATTGATCTTCCCTCTGAATATGGTGTTCATGCTACCTTCAATATATCTGACCTTAAACCTTTTGCAGGTTATGCAAGTGAAGATGACGACCCTATGGATTTGAGGGCAAATCCCTCTCAAGAGGGAGGGGATGATACAAGAAGGCCTAGCACCATTGGGCCTATCACAAGAGGGATGATTAAGAAACTACAAGATGAGTACTCTCCCAAAGGCCAAACCCTCTTTGCTATCTTTGGATGGAAGATTGGAGATCTAGAAGATGCTTTTAAGATGCCAAAACATGGAGAAGGGTAAAAGTGGACTTTGGCACATGGGGGGGTGTGCATAGTAGCCTAAGGGGTAGTATTAGCTTATTTTAATTCCCTTATGCGCCTATGTAATAAGCCACGTGAATAATATGGCTTCTAGAAATCTATCACACTTTGCACATGTGGGTGAGGTGGCATTTGATCCGTATTTTATGGATCTACTTACCTCACATGTATAAGCATTGCCTGGACTTGAGATTTAGCTATATAATCTCCTGGGCTAAGCATGTATTTCACTTTTGGAAATATATAGAAGATGAATTCTGCACTTTGCAATTTTCTCTCATCCGAAAGTCATCTCTACTTGCTTGCTTTTCCATTGCTATCTTCTTCCATTGTGGAAGCCGCCTGAGATAGTCTACCATTCCCTCAAGCAAACTTCCATTTCACCTCACCATAATCACTTCAATCCGCTGCATACATTTCACTCAGTCCAGCCAAAACAGAGAGCCTTCTCGGCTACAACTGATCCAGCACTGCACCAAGCTTTTCTTGATTGTTCCATTGATTCTTCAGTTGCAGCAGAGCTGGTTGCTTCCTCCAGTCTCACGGATCTGCTCCTATGCATCCTCCTTGATGCATCACTTTTCCTCGGTCCTAGACAAAATAACTGCATATAAAATTTAAACACATAATCAATCATTAAAAGCAAAAAGAAAAAAATCATCAACTTTACTAACCTAGCCTTCCCACAATGCAAATGTTATGTGATCAACATAGTTTGTCAATAAAAAAAACGTCGTGTGGACCTCCATGATATCTACCTACTTCATCTTCTTGTTCAAGAACATCCTCGTAGTGCTTATCAACATTATTGTAGTTAATGGTGCAACTTCAGGAGCAGCGAAGTGTGCAGCTTCTCGAGCTTCACCTTCATTACCTCTTCTACAAATAAATGTTGTGAGTCTCATTTTAGCTTTACTCTGCTTGGTATGTAAAGACACTCTGTATTCTTACCATATATGAAACAAACAAATTTCAAGAAACATTAAAAATAACACACCAAATAACTAAACTTAAAAAAAAACAAAACACACCAAATAATTAAAATTAAAAAAAATAACAAAATTAGAATGCATAATTTTTTTTAAAAACAATAACCGAATTTTTAAATTTGAGACATCACTAAACTTGATTTCGAAATCTAAGACATATCTTCAACCAAATTTCAAATTTTGGTACATACCAAAATCCAATTTAAAAATTCAGTACATACCCTAAACTAGATTTTAAAGTTGGGTAGTGATTGTATGCATTCAACCGGGTGTCGAAATATGATGTCTTCACTCCACGATTTAACCAGATTTAATTGAATTTCAAGTACTACCCTTAGTCTTAACTGAATTTCAATCTCGATAGACCCCTCACCCACAAAAGCCTTTAGCCCCAACCTAAAACCTCTCACGAACATCAATCAACAAAATGAATAGAAAGAAATGCCTACCTTAACAATGGTCACAAAGACAAAGAAGTAGGTGCAGCGATGGTAATGCGAAAAAAGTACAGGACGTAGAGTTGTGGGATGCTGATTGATTGAAAGTAAGAATGAAGAGTTTAGGGTCTGAGGGAGGAGTTAGTGGACACAATTTAGAGGTGCAACGCAGGAAATGAAAGTTATGAAAACGTAAGAAATGCAAGAAAAATATAGAGTGGAGGAAGAAGCCCCTTCAAATATTAATAAAACTAAAGGTAGGAATTTTCTTCCTGCACCTCCGTAACATTCTTCACGCACTTCCATAATTTTGTTTTCCTATTCTAGATTATATAATTTGAAAGTCATTATTTTACTTTTGAATTCTTTGTTTTGAAAGCCTATAATAACTTTTGAATTGTGTAATTCAAAAACAAAATATAACTTCCAGGATTTATTTTTAACATTTTAGATTATATAATCTAAAAATATTTCAAATTAGAGCATCCAAAAATTAAAAATTGACTTTCAGACTAAACAAAGAATAAAATGAAAAAAATTAATTTTTTGGAAGTGCAGAAAAAGAGTTATGGAGGTTGGGAAAGAAACTGCCCCATAGGAAAATAGCCTGAAATCTCAATCGGTTCATAAATGAAATAAAACAGATGTAAGAACAACGATTCCTACACAAACGGTAAAAATCACACTGAGTATAGACTTGTTGAAATACGTGATTTTTGTATTGCCTATATTAAATATATAAAAAATTGTCAAACAGCCTTTTACATTCTTGACTTATTATCCTGTGAATTAAGTATATATATGTATATAATCCAAATTTAACATATTATCTATTGCTTATCATAACTTTTTATCATATAAAGTAAAAAGTTTAAAAATATTTTTGGTTGCTATTAAATTTATTTTTTAATTGATAGTTTATTATCTAGTATTTGTTTATTTTCCTTGAGTCATGTTAGGAGTGAAATGATATGATCTACAACTAACATGGAAGAAACATGGATTTGGAGTTGGGGTTTGGAACATGAACCTAACCCTAAGCCTGCAGTGTAATGTTCCACATTAGTGCCCACTTTGCTCTTTTTGGAATGCAAATGGGAGACGAAGAACCTTCTATGTCAACATTTATTAATCTAAACAGACTTAATTAAATAATTAAACAGGAAGTTTTCTTTTATATATTTATATATTTTAATTAAATTTTTGTTTATTAGATATTTAAAATATTTATATTCTTCAGTTCGGTTTTTAATTTCATTAATTTATTATTTTAATATTGTTTTATATTAATCATAAAAACTTACATCTTTTTTATATGTGAAGATAAAAGAAGTACAATAACAAGATAAAATATTAACGAAAATATTAAATAATAATGATCCAATTAAAAATTATAAACATTTTGAATACCAAATAAAAAAAGTTTAATAAATACTTAATTAAAAATATACTATCCAAATGGCCCCAACAAAAGTTTTGATTTATTAATTCCTGTAATTTAGAAGATATTTTAACAATAAAAATAAAAGGAAGTCATTTTACCTTTAGAAAATTATAGATATATATGATTTAAAGTACTTAATACTATAAATAAGAAGAGAAATCATAGTTTTAAAAATGTTTAATGTCTCTTTATGTTCCTATAATCTCAAATAGGTCTTCTTCTTTTTCAGCGTTTCAATTGGATCTTTATTTTTGTAAAATTGAATTAAATAGAGACTTGTCGTCAAATTGAAAAGACGCCGTTAAGAAAGGTATTACGTGACATGCTGACAGTATACATGTGTAAGGGAAGTTGGCATGCTGACATGGCATGCTGACACCCTGGTGGGTGGTCGGCCTGGTGGGTTGGTCGGCCTGGTGGTCGGTCACTCGGTTTGGTGGTTCGTCGGCCTGATGGATCGGTCAGCCTGGTGGTCGGTCGGTCGGTCTGGTGGTCGACCACTCAGTTTAGTGGTCGGTCGACCTGGTGGATCGGTCGACCTAGTGGTCAGCCACTCGGTTTGGTGGTCGATCGGTCGGCTGGATGGTTGGCCTGGTGGGTGGTTTACCACCAAGCCGAGTGGCCGACCACCAGACCGAGTGGCCGACCATCAGACCGACCACCAGAATGTTAGCATGCCACGTCAACATGCCAACGTAATAAAAGATTACACTGTCAACATGACACGTCATACCCCCTTAACGACGTTTGATCAATTTGATGAAAAACCTTCATTTGATTCAATTTTACAAAAATAAAAATCTAATTGAAACGCCGAAAAAGAAAGAAACTTGTTTAAAATTCTGGGCGAAAATAGAACTAAAGAAGCATTAAACCTTTTAGAAACTAGAATTATCTAACTTAAATTAACATTAACTTTGAATCATAACTGATTGATTGTTTTTTTCTAAACTAACTCTATCTAAGAACATATACAAATTTATGACACAGTTATAGCTTAATTAAATAACTCAAACATTAATATCAATTATTCATATATTCAATAATTATTAAAGAAAATTATTAAAATAATTAAAGGAAATTATATTATACTCGCATCTTCTGTTTTCTTTTTTGTATCTGTGACTCATATACCTTTATTTTGTCAGGGAACTTTCACAAAAAGAGAAAAGTTGTCACATGAGGTGGATATGCATTTTTCATACCTAAAATGAATGCCTAAGACATCTGCATACAAATAACTACCAATTCACAATTAATTCAAATTACGATAAAGATGTGTCATATATCTTTAGGATTCTGTTAATTGGAAACAGACAAACATATGTTAGTTTGTTTTGATCTAATTGTAGGTAGACTGGAAAGGATATAAAATAGAGCTATTTATAATAATATTATTTTCCACAATAAATGTCCGTAAATACGATTATTAAAAGAATTTGTTATTTTCAACTAACGTATTTAAAAATACAAATAAAAAATTACAGTTATGAAAATAACTATTATAATCATGAAAAATTATTTTTATCAAAATTATTATTATTATTATGACCTTTTTTTTATAGTAAAGCTTCCTCTTCGTTCGTGAAGAAATGTTATCCATAAGGCTCAGAAAATACGTAAGCAGTGACTCCATACGTGTGACTTTTAGTGGCCACGTTTCACCACGAGAACAATAATAGTATCAGTCTTTTCATCACTCTGTTCCCGAATTTCATATAAGAATTTTGTAAACAAATTAAGAAATATACTTGTCATATATTTTTCTGTAAATTTTATACAACTCCATAAGACATTACAAGAAAAATGTCAGAAAGTTCTATTAGTTTTTCGTCACTGTAAAAGGAAGAAAAACACAGGTTCATGTATCTAAATATAAAATTGGTTAATGTAAATATGACAGTGTCGAAACATGTTTTTTTTTTAATTTAATATGGTGTTTCTTAGATTTTAAAAGCAAACGGTGTTCTTCTTTAGTACTACATCACTTTTTCTAAATGCCAGTTGTTAATTCTAGTCTAAACATTTTCTCCATTTATATTATAAATTTTACAACTACTCCATCAACGTTTGAAAATAACTAGGAGAGTGACATTAAGGCTAGATGCAAATAGAAAGGATCATAACCATCACTACTACTAAAAAATATATTTTATATCGTTTTTTTTAAGTGTTGAAAACAGTTTTTAAATCAATGTAGATTTTATCAATATAATAAGTTTGATAGTTTTTATATCAATTATTAAACAAATGTAATTTTAAGACGTGTTACATCGGTTATAATAAAAGTTGATGTAATATATGTTTTTAGGAATCAACTAAATGCTTGTTGAAGAATAAATTACAGATAAGTTCTTATTTTATAATTCATAAGTATTTTACCACTTGTTATAATCTGTTGTATAATTGAAAGATTACCCTTTAATACTTAAAAATTAGAAAATGCATTTAGATATGAAAATGTGTGAGAAACTAATGCAATTTCTTATGAATTTCAGTAATTTTCGAAAAAAACAAAATTCGATGACTTGAACCCAAAATCAGAGCTTGAGTATTAAAAGGTGGTTTTAAGATAATTTAAATTTTGCTTTCACAACTCAAAAGAGAAGATGGTGCCTAAGTCATGAGAGAAAAACTTCACCATAAAACAATATGAAACACCTAGTTTTGGAGCTCAACCATGAAGGAAAATCATAATTGAAAGAAAGCTTATTGGTTGAACATCAAAGAAAGGGTATGGGTTATGAGAAAGCACTCTATAAAAGAAAGCTCTCAAGAATAACCATCATGTTTGAAGCTACAACCGACCTCTCATCGTATATAAATCAAAGGGAAGATCCTTTGTTTTCAGATGTAGAATTTCATAGTCAGATTCTTAAGCTTTTCTTTATGGTCTCTCTCTCTTTCTCACTTCATTTGTAAAATCTTTTAGAATAGTAGAGACATGAGGAGGTTACAACATCTCCTAGGATTGAAAGTTAGAGTCAACATGAGTTGCTGTATCTCCTTGTGTTGGAATTGGATGAAAACACTCGAAACTTCTATTATAGTACTATTTTATTATTTTATATAAATGTCTTTTTATATGTTACTAATTCAATTCGTATCTCACGTGTGATGAACTGATCAATCATCGGTTACATATATAACTCAAGTTAGGCAAAAGCTAATTCGTCTTATAGATCCAAGTGAATCATCTAATGTTGTTAGGTGATGAACATGCATATATATGCTTTAGTTGGGTAAAAAGTCTTAATCTTAAAGCAAAAACCTATTCATTAGGTGTGGATAATTCACTTGAGTTAGAATACTTTTAGGTCTTAGACTACAAACATGGATCTAGGATTATATTAGTATACTTCTAGGAACAATGAATAAAACTTGTTAAATCAATGAAATAGTAAACATGCTTAAGTAAAGAGTTGTGAAACCCAAAACCCAACACATTTAATCTTATTGAGTTCTTAAATCTTAATTAAGTCATGTATCATTCTCTATCTGTACAACTGTAACATCCCGATTTATGAGATATCACGGGTTATTAAAAATCGGTAGAATTTAAATTTATCATAACGTAGAAATGTACTTAAAGAAAACCTTATCCAATTACATTATTTCGAGTAATAAAATAACGAAGGAAATACTCCAATTATATTGTCCTACTTTGTAAAACAAAATAGCTTTAAATGAATCCCAAGGTTATTCCACATTCTCTCTCGAGTCAATCACACCTCTCGAACATCTGTAACATTATCTCCACACGTATAACACATTATACGGCCATCGCCAATAATTTCATTCACAAACACAAACATGTATGGGGTAAGCTACCGATAAAACAATCATAACAACAAGATACACACAGATTGATTATATCAACCATAAGCAAACACACAACAAGATACATATCTTCTGATTATACCAACCATAATCAAACACACAACAAGATACATACCTTCTTATTATATCAACCATAATCAAACACGACATACATAATAGTAATAACAATAACATTCCTAATCCTCTAACATAAACAATTCAATCATACTGAACTACTCGATCCTTGATCCCCGATCCTTGAACTTCGATCATCGATCCTTGATCTATAACCCTTGATGTCATCACTAACGTCCTGCACATAGACCCTTGCTCTATCCACTCATTAGCACCCATGTTAACTACTTACTATAATCATTATAGTAACACCATTATCAACATAACATAACCTGGAGCATCTCAAGTACCTTGATAATCATCATAGATAAACCACCATCATAATTTCCTAGTCATGAACCACATCATGAGCATCACCATACCATAATACCATAGTGGAAAGAGTCCATCTCACTCTTGTATCACCGACTCTAGCCACTCTTACAGCCCATCTGTAGCCTTCCCTACAGGACATCTGTACCCTCCCTTACAGATAATCTCCTTCCAATGCACACAAGGCAAAAGGAAGCACTTATCCGTAGATAAAACCAAGATTTACAAGGTACAACAAGTAGACTTATCATTCACTCTCATGCTCATCAATCACATACTCTGGTACATTCAACACTCACTCAGGCTCTAGTCTCAACCACAAGTCAAACTGACCCTAAACATAACCACTAACTTCAATCTCTGATTATCATGATGTTCCAAGAAATCATCAATTACATTCATTCTTAACAACAAGAGATGTAATATGCACATACTTACTAATGCAAAATAAGGCTACAACTTATAGCGTTCAATGTCAGTAAACGATAAAGCCAACGTTAAAAATGACCGGTGGCATTGTTGTAAATAGATATAATAACCTAGACGTTTGAAAGGTCTATTGTACGACGTTATTAACTTAAACGTGTCTAAAATCCTAAAAAGTGACGTCCTTTAACGTTGGTTAAACCCATGTGATGTGTGCATATTTATGGCCACATTTATGGTTTAAAATTCAAAATTTTGATGAGATTCTTGTGCTTAAATAATTGATTTAAAGTGAATTTGTGATAATTGGATATATCGGGTTTGAGAATTAAAGATGCTTAAAATGTGAGTTTTAGTTGCATAAATTATGTTGGATATTTTAATGTTTATTTGTATAACTGAAGTTAAAATTTTATTCATTTAAAGTGGAATTAGAGGATATTTCAGGGACTTTTATGCAATTTTGGAAAATTAAGAAGGACATAAATGGAATTTTAGAGACAATTAAGTTTACATTTAAAGATAATTAGTTTAATTAGAAACTATCAATAAGAAATATCTATCAAATATTCTTCAAAACTGAATAATTCTGTTGAATATTTGAAAGATATAATATATAAGATAAAAGATCTTATCAACAAAATGTTCAGAGTCCAAGCTCAATCAAGCCTATATAAAGAGACCCAAGGGAGGCAGAAATCATCACTTATTCATTCACTCAGACTCCTCTACCAGAAGCAATCATCCACCACTCATCTCACTTTTGTTTTACCATGTATTCCACTTTATTCATGTAGAGCTATTCCACTGTAATTCATTATGGATTCTTAGGTTAAGTTGAATTAATGTATTTGTTTCTTTTGATTTTTGATTTAATTTATCCTTTTTCTATGACTTTCATCTCTCAATCACGTTAAAAGTAATGATTTTTGCATCATAAAATGTTTAAATCTATATTTGTATTGATCATATGAGTTCAAGGGTTTCTAGCTTTGATTGAATTTAGGAATTTTCATATGATTAAACGAGGTTTTGCTACTAATTGATAATGTACTTTGATTGGTGATAACAATTTCATCAATAATTAATTGAGAATTTACTTTTATTAATTAATTTTTAATTTGGTTAGGAGATTTAAGAATATACATTATTAAACACAATAGGATTGTTGAATTGAAAATGTACTTTGGTTGAATTCATTGTGAATAATCTAGAAAGGTCTTACTTTTGATTGAGAATGTAATTTGATTAATTTTAAGATCGCCCTCAAATTAATTGAGAATGTACTTCAATTAATTTGAAATCTGAACAATAATTTGTGGATAACCAATAATGAATCTATCTTGGACAAACAATGGAATTAGCCTATTTCATAATAATTGTTTCATAGTTTCTCATTTGTTCTTTACTTAAACTCATGACATTTTTCAACATCAAATTCATTAAGATAATTTTTCATTCTTATTTTTAAGCATTGCATAACATTCACTAACCTTTTCAGAGTCTTCATAAGATTCAAGCATTGAAAAATAATTCTATATTCGTTGGGAAACGAATTATGGTTACTTTAACACTATCTACTTTATTGACTACTAACATGGCATACTGAAGTTGACTTGTAAAGTAGTACTAATTTGATAGATTCAACGATAACGTATCACCATGTTTGACGTTAAACTGTCTCCTAAGTAAAAATATAACGCCTGATTAGGCAATCGCAGACGTCCATACCAAAATAAGTGAATATGAAACACTCCTTATATTCTCCACAGTTTCACTTTCCAAAAGAATTTTCGGATACTTTAAAAAACCTACACATTCATTCACTAAATTTTCGCTTCCCTAAAGAGTTTTCGAGAATATGACAACTTCAAACTTGTTAATTTTTTGTCCCTGGATTTCCATTAACTCCTTCATGTTCACAAAAGAAAGGCTTGTCTTGATAGTTGCATTCATCATCTTTATGATTAATTTTTATGAACCATGAAAGTGTGGTTGAAATCCAGAGGCCAAAAGTTAACAGATCTGGAATTCAAACAACTGCATTTTACATAACCTTTACTTCTTTTACTCGTTTGGTTTTCATTTTTGTGCATAGGTTTTATAATAATGGATTTTGTTTTGAAATATGTGAAGGTAATTGACGTCAGATTATGTGATTATCCGATGTCGTTCTGCATGTCAATTTGAACAAAGGTTCCATTGCATATCATATGCACCCATTGACGAAGCATATTGACGTTGGCCAATGCTAACGTCCGACGTCAAATTCATAGTGTGATTCATATTTTAAATTTCCTGAAGATGTTTTTCACATAAAGAAATCATAACATTGTGCTCCAAAATCTGATCGTAAAAAACATATTCAAGAAATTTTAAAAAAATGAATCAATCCACATGTGATCTAGATGAAGACTCTATTAGATCAAACTATGCAATGATAGTGGTACTTGTTAAAAATGTTTCACCATTAAACATATTGTGAACCATGGATTTTGTTTTTTGAAGATTCCCCTTTCAGTAAGATTTCATCACATTTCTATCCTCCAAAACGCATTTTCCTGTCTTCGGATTTCAAAGTGCACCTTCATTAATACATACATGCGTCTTGAAGATGAATATGAACTTTGAAATCTAAGACAACAAATTGTTATATGTAGAAGACAAATACTCTGAAATCTGAAGGAAAGAAAAATCTCCAGGAAAACTTAAAAATGGATCCTAATATGTTTAATAGGGATATAATTTTAGACCAAAGTAAGTAATGCAAATGATATTTGTATACGAGTATTAGACGTTGAACAATGGCCTAGTTCGATGTCAACCCTTTCGTTGTTCGCAACATTATAATTATGGCTCCTAACTCCACCTCTTCTACATACCAAATTGACGTCGAACCATGACCAAGTTCGACGTCAACCTCTTCGTTGGTAAGAACACTTTAATTAATGTTCCCCACCGCCCCTCCACCCTAACCAAATAGATGTCGAACCATTGTCTCGTTCGACGTCAACCCCTTTTTTGATAAAAACACTGTAATTAATGCACTCTTCCACTCACCAAATTGACGTCAAACCATGGGCTAGTCTGACGTCAACCCCTTTGTTGGTTACAACACTTTAATTAATGTTCCCCACCGCCCCTCCACCCTAACCAAATAGATGTCGAACCATTGTCTCGTTCGAGGTCAACCCCTTTTTTGATAAAAACACTGTAATTAATGCTCCTAACTGCCCTCTTTTTTTTTACCAAATTGATCTCGAACCATTGCCTAGTTCGATGTCAAACCCTTCGATGGAAACTATAGTGCAAAAAATATCCATGTAAGAAAATAAAGGCCTTATATCTCAAGTCAAGAGGGGGGCGTGAATTGGATTAACCGTTTTAAATGATCTTTTCGAAATCTTTATAAGTTCTTAGATTTCTTGAAATCAATAAACAAAAAGTAATGAATCAAAAAGAGAGAAAGAGTAGAGAAAGATCAATACAAACAATTTATACTGGTTCGGGTATCACAAGCCTACATCCAGTCCTTCTTCAACAACCTGAGTTAAAGGAAATCCACTATAATTGATTGAGTTTACAGAAATACAAAGACAACCCTCTCTTTGTACTCGTCTCACCACTCAAAATCAATATAACAACCCAAGAGATGTTGTGTTTGAAAAACATTAAAAGAAGATCATTGAGAAAAATATTTGGAAGAAGCGATCAATATTCTTTAGTCTTCCATATTGTTGTAAACTTGATGTGCGATATTTCATAGACGTGATGCATGTTTAAAAAAATGTATGTGATAGTGTTGTCAAAATTTTACTAAAGGTAAAAGGAAAGACAAAAGATGGAGTGAAAGCACGACAAGACTTGACTGACATGGGAATCTGTTCTAAGTTACATCCACAATCCATTGGAATATGAACCTATCTTCCTCTAGCTTGTGCTCTTTCAAGAAAAGAAAAATAATTCTTTTTGTCAGTGTTTAAGTAGTGTAAAGGTTCAACAAGGTTATTCATCAAACTTGATGTGCGACATTTCACAGACGTGATGCATGTTGAAAAAAATGTATGTGATAGTATTGTCGGGACTTTACTAACTGTAAAATGAAAGACAAAATATGGAGCGAAAGCACGACAAGACTTGGCTGACATGGGAATCCGTTCTGAGTTACATTTGCAATCCATTGTGAGACGTACATCTCTTCCTCCATCTTGTCACACTCTTTCAAAAAAAGAAAAACAATTTTTTTGTTAGTGTTTAAGTAGTGTAAAGGTCCATAAGGTTTTTCATCAAATATTAGTAGTCTTGTTTCTATGCAAGATTTAAAGTTAGTTGGTTTAAAGTCGCACAATTGCCATGTCTTAATGCAACAACTTTTACCCGTAGTTATTCGAGCCATATTACATGTTTCTGTTACAGGTATTCTCACACGTTTGAGTTTGTTTTTTAATGTCATTTGCAAGAAAGTTCATGATCCTCGACAATTAGATGATTTTCAAAATAAGGCCATTAAATTATTGTGACAATTGAAAATGTATTTCCTACCCTCATTTTTTGATACCATGGTTCATTTGATTGTTCATCTAGTGATAGAAATTCGAATATGTGGGCCAATATTCTTGAGGTGGATGTATCCAGTTGAGAGATACATGAAGATCTTAAAAGGATATGTTAAGAATCAATTTTGACCGGAAGCTTCGACTATAGAGCGCTACATTGCAGAGGAAGCCATTAATTCTGTTCAAGTTATAGGTCAAGTTATAAATCAATAGGACTTCCAAAGAATAGAAATGAAGGTAAATGTGAAGGTAAGGGTGTTTGAAGTGTGAAGATTGAAAGTGTTAGTAGAAAAGAAGTTAATCAAGCTCATTTGTGCATCTTAAACAACACAGACGATGTTATTCCTTACATTTCACAACACGTTGATGAAATAAAGTTTGCACACCCAAGTATGAGTGAAACATGGTCACTTCATGAATATAACAAATCATTCTTAACTTGGTTTAAGAAAAAGGTTTACGCGATTCCAATTCTTTATGAAAGTCTATTGAGACTAACTCGTGGACCTAACACCAATGTAATCACTTTCGACGGCTATTACATAAACAATTATTATTTCTATTCAAAGGAGAAAGATGATAAAAATAGAGTTCAAAATAGTGGAGTTACCCTACAAGCTGAGGCTGTACACTTTACCAGTTCAAAAGATAAAAATCCAATTACAACATTCATGAGTTATCTTGGAATAATACAAGAAATTTGGGAAGTTGATTATGTTAGTTTTAGTTTCAAGTGTAAATGGGTTGATAGCAATTCCAGTGTGGTGATAGATGACTTCATATTCACTTTGGTCGTTCTTAACAAAATGAGTTATATGGATGAACCATTTATTATGGCTAGTCAAGTAAGACAAATATTATATGTCACTTATCCAACGAATCATAAACGGTTAGTGGTATTGGAAGATAGAACCATGCACATAAATGATGATCAAGACTCTCTAGATATACTTGAGAGAATGTCCTTCTAATCAGGAACCATTGAAAATAAAATCGATGATGTACCCAATGAAATCCATGCAATTCAAAGTGATCACATCGAAGGCATATGAGAGAAATAAGTGTTTTTTTATTATTTTTGTTACTTTTACAATTTATTTATTTTGTTTATTCTAACTTTATTGTATTAACACTTTGTGAACACGTATGACGACCTTTGGATCAAGAAGGAGTGGACATGGTAGATTTGTGACTCGGTTGCCTAAAGTCACATCCCACCGGGTTTCCATGGAGAGGTTGATGGTGGAGATTGATCCTTGATAGGGTACACCTAGTGGCCCATATGCAGATAAGTTTATAAGTTATTTTAGCATTTTGGCCAAAACACATGTCTCAATAGTCATTCCCTCTAGCGATGACGTTCTAGAGGTGGAGAAAAATCTCTTATGGCAGGATATTCTAGTATGTTTACTTCAATCATTAACATTATTCTTGTTTTCAACAATAAAATTTTAATATTTCAAATACTAAGAGATTAAGGAAGAAGATATTATCCCACATTGTAGTCCGATGAAAGGATTTTAAGACTAGACTTACACGTTTATATGTGTTCGGTGCTAGACAGGATGATACTCCTTGCGCAAAATATAAAATAGCTAAGGAGGAATGAGTGCAGTTTAAAACATCTACATTCTGAGGACTAACAAATATTTTATTAATACTTTGTTGTAGTCATACAAGACATTAATTTGTGATTTAAACTTATTAATTTTTATGGTTTCGTAGGAAAAAGGATAGCCGCCCAGCAGAGACAAAGACTTAATGATGCACCACACGTACTCTCACATGGTGGTTATGCATTATTAGAGAAAAAAAGATGAAAAAAACTTGTGTTGAGATTTTAGGTCTTGAGTCACCTAACCTAACACTACCATCAGTTAGGTATGAATTATGGAAGACTACGGGGACTAAGTTCGATGGTCAGATGACATCACAAACGACTCAAGTTATATCACAAAGAATTGTAAGTAGACAATTTTAACCCATTATCATAATTCATATTAATTTTATGTAACAATCTTTTTTATATATCAAAGTTCATTATGATATGTAGGATGGGTTGGTTTAGCAACAAACTCAGGGTACATTTGTGGCCAAGATTAGGAGGATATCCTAACAGCAGCCATCGGAAAGCCATACCACCTAAGTCGTGTATGTGACGTTGGGGGATATATTGGATTGAGAGACTACTTTGGCCTTAAACCAAAAAGCACAAAGGCCCCGAGTCAAGAGGCGTTGAGGAAGCTAGAGCTCCAGATGGGAGAAAAATTCAATGAGCGGATGAGCGTCTACTAAGAATGCCTCCAACAACAAGAACTATATCACAATGTTCTTGAAGAAAAAAATTCAAGTGATGTCCCAACAACAAAGGGAGGACATCTCCACAGAAGATCAAATTGCACGTGGTATGGACACCAAAGGCTCATGCTTTACTGTAGATCCTACTAACTACTCTTGTCAATATGAGTTTTTGGTTGATGAGTATCCTCCATGCGTAATGGCCGTGGGAACACAAATTGCAGGAGGATAGATCATTCATGGTGCTCCTTTATTGCCCACCGACATGCGGGTGACAATTGATGAAGTCAGAGACCCCATGCTTAAGTGTCTACACCAACTTTTGAAATACAATTCATAGGGGAGGCCTTAGGAACATTTATAGCTTGGCCTAAGGCTATGATCATGCCATATTATGGCCCACTAGTGGTATTATATTGTTATTCTCAGTATTTTTATGTTCAAGTTATAAATAAATGATTCATAAATTTTATAAATGTTTCTTTCAATTCTACCATCCTGTCAAACTAAATTTGTGAACCATGAAGATGATGATCCTATAGCCAAGTTGATGAAAAAATTACACAAGTTGAATAAAGGATCCGTAGAGTTGGAGTGAGAGTTAAGAGTATTTGGCCTTAAGTGTCATGTGCCATTGTATATTACTCTAAACGATGCACTAGAGGTCGTTAGTGGAGAAAGAATGTTAAACAATTCAATCATTCAATATGGTGCATGTAAGAATTTTAATTGTCTTTACCTTTTTAAATATTCAAATTATTATTTTTTTTAATAAAAATACTTAACTTTATTGTTATAGATACATGGACACTATCATAGTGGACCAAGGTCAAGCAATATGTATGAATTTTTTAATATAAACACACTAGAATACAAGCAATCATATATATGCAACATTAGATGGCTGAGTCTAAAAGAGATTTGTACATCGCGCCATACATTAATGGGTATGTGTTACTCAATATTGTCCAATTTTATCAACATTTAATTAATAGACTCACTATTTGTTGGTACATGATAGGAGTCATTGGCTAGTGATGGTGATCATACCAAAACAAGCCTAAATTATATGGTTTTGTTCCCTACATAGTATGATGAAATCTGACTTGAAATCCTTGTTACAAATGTAAGTATTACATTCTTTCATATCAATTCATTACGATATTGATATATTAACTTATGTTTCAAATGTTTCAAATTTGTTTAGAGTTGTGGGTAGGCTTAGAGCAGAACAAATTGACATAATATGTCTTAAGGTTGGCAATCATTGATCTTTAACTTATTAATTTTCGTATGTGAAATTTAGACCATCATATTTAACTATTTTCTTTGTCATGTTTAATGTAACAAGCAGACAGATTCCTAAGCATGTGGGTACTACATAATGTCATGGATGAAGATCATCATCTGAGTAGGAATTAGAGATGATTGGACTGAGGTAATAATTTAGCTTTAAAATCTTACAAATCACATTCAACTTTCAACATTAGAATAAAAATAATAGTAAAGTTTCCTTATCTTTGCAGCGCTTTAACAATCCATCCCCATTAATAGATACCACAATCAAGAAGCTAAGGCAAGAATGTGCATAATATCTTTTGGAAAGATGGAGTTAGGCTACAATAGTTTACTTTATTTTCCTTTTGTTTTATTGATAGCTTTAATTTTTAGTTTTGATATAGTTTGAAATGTGAATAGATGAATTCTGGATATATCGAATGCAAAAATTGGGTTTCTGATTTTCAGGTATGGTAAAATTAAAAAAAAAACAAATAATTTATATATATATATATATATATATATATATATATATATATATATATTTATAACCTTATAAAGATGTTAGACTATGCACTAAACAACGTTAAAATACGTATATTGATGTTGGCCTATACTATGGCCGATTTCAACTCACTTATAGTGCTACTCTAGAGGGAAATATTCGCTGAGTGAAATTTTGTGGCTCAACGAACTTGACGCACCCTTTCCATCCCATAGAAGACACATCGTTGATCACTGCTAAGCGCAAAGTGAATTGCATTGGGCTCCATATGACGTTGTGTGAGACGTCAATTTAATGTTTGAAAAATACCGATGTCAAAGCCTTTTTTTGCACAATAACTACATTGTTTGTTGCTAAGAACTAACGTACTATATGATCCTACAAAGCAACCAAATTGTTTACTGAATGGCGTATTAGATCTAGGTTATTTGAAACAAAAAAAGAAGATAAAATGTTATTTATTTTTTAAAAAGAAAAATATAACTTCTACATTTACAAATATATAACAACCAACTATACCAAATTGTGAAAAAATAAAATCCAACATCAATCTACCTATAATATTCAAAGTATCTTTAAACATTAACGCCTACGTAAATACATCGAAATGTGTAAATTAACCATAACTATTAATAAAAATTAAACTTATTAGATAAAGATACATTGTGTAAATAACTCGAAAGTTCAAACATAACCAATACTAATTTTTAACATGTACAAATTCAAATATAACTAACTTGTTGCTGTTACAATAATTTTAGTGGACAACGATGACTATTCTAGACAACTCACGATAGACTACAATGGTAAATAAGATAAATGGCCTAACAAGAATTTGTGGAAGTTGTGCTACAACGTTCTTGCAGCATGGAGTGTGGTGGCGCCACTGCAAACACGCAACACGATAGAAGAATGAAGAGCTCACATCGATTTGCTCGATTCTTGCAACAAGGTGGTAGAGGTGTAGCATGGTGGTTTGTTGGAAGAGAGAAGTTTCGAATTGGACAAAAATGGAGTGAAAACACAAGAAGTGTAGGTTTTCAGAAATGAAGAAAATGAAGGCACATATATGAGTTTAGAAGGATTACATGTGTTGTTATACACAAGAAATGTAAAATGTTAATTAAAAAAGTAATTACATTGGTTTACACAATTTAATATTAAAATTATAAAAATTATTTAACCTTATATATTTTAAATAATTTTATATTTATTAATTAATTTATGAAATATTTATAATTTAATGAGTTGATTTATCAACTTAATTTCTCAATTACTATTTAACTTGTAATCATAGCAGACATACCTTTGTGTTAAATGATTGAATGAATTTAGTGTTAAATAGATTGACCGAAGACTGAAAGTAAATCATGGCTATGACTAAATTGGCATAAAATTGGGTACATTTTTTTTGCTATATGAATTTTCGACCTTTTGTCATATGATGCCTGTTTCTAGACCTTTTCATATGTTGTATTATTGTGTTTTAGAAATGAAAGGACCATTCTCTGTGCACTTTAAACATCCAAGTCAATTTTGGAAACATATGCAAAAGAGTAATTTGGAAAGAAAGAAAAATTATTCATTATATATATATATATATATATATATATATATATATATATTTATATATATATATATATATATATTTATATATATATATATATATATATATATATATATATATATATATATATATATATATATAGGTTTACTAGCAATGTGTACATGGTTTGTTATATGCAGAAGGTGAAAAGTATATTCCGAAATATTATTTTCGGCGAAAAATATTATATTCATAAATCCATTTTGTGGACAATAACATACCCCTCCTAAAAACCCTTTCCACTTAAAGAATTTTTCTTTTCTGGAAAATAATTCCGAACAACTTAATAGTCAAAATATCAAATTTTTTTAGAGATAAACTATTAATTCTAAAATTTAAAAATGAAATTTAATAATAATCAGAAGGAAAAAGATATAACACAACCCTCGAATCAAAAATCAACATCAACAACTATTATTTTGTTATTAAAGTGAAAAATAAATAAATGAACAAAGAGCAACAAATTGCATTGTCCCGAGTTATTATGTGACTGAACTGGATAAGTAAGGAAGGTAAATTAGGGTTAGACGAATGTTTCTGATTTTATCAGTTGAGACTATAGTAAGGATAACCGAAAAAATATTAGAGTGAGAAAGATAAAAAAGAAAGAGTTGAGAGGAACTAAAGATAGTGAGTAAGAGTTTGAAAATTTCTTATTTTTTTTTTAATTTTAAGAATAAAAGTTATTCCAATACCTTTCCTTTTAAAATTTAGAATCCATAATATATATATATATATATATATATATGAAAATATTTTTTTCTACTAAAATCATGTTAAATATACCATATAAAAAAAAAAGAGTTAGCAAACCCGTATATTTGCAGAACCTGTTGTTACTCCTCCTCTACCCTTCGCTCTTCATTTTCTTTCAATTTCGGCTTTTCACTTTTCAGAATCCCCAGAATCGTTACACTTACCACCAACACATATTCCTACCCAGCTATGCCAAGCAAGGAGGATTCACCATTAAGAGAAGCAAATCTTCCACTGCTGGAACATCACTCTCTGACAGATGAAAGAGATCAACAAGACCAAAAACTGTTACCAAGGTTTTCGATCGAGTCGAAGAAGCTTTGGCACATAGTAGGCCCTTCAATTTTTAGCCGTGTTGCATCCTATTCCATGTTAGTCATCACCCAAGCCTTCGCTGGCCGTCTAGGTGACCTCGAACTCGCCGCCATCTCCATTGCCAATAATGTCGTCGTTGGCTTCGACCTTGGTCTCTTGGTATGTATCAGTATCAAGTTTCAACTCCATAAATTTTCATGAAAGGTTTCCTCTAAATATTAAGATACACAATTAAAATTGAAATTCTGATTAGAAAACGGTATAGTAAATTGCTTAAACCAAAAGTTATGACCGAATTCAACTTAATTAGCACAAAATTCATCAGACACAACTTATTTAACATTTTTCAATGTTGTTCTTTAATAAAGATTTACGTTAAGTAGTAATACACACACACACACAAAATTACAAAATATGATCATAAGGTGGTAACGAAGTAAACTAGTATGAGTATCAGGAAGGGTGATTGAGACAGTAATTTGTGTTTGTTTTGTGATTTAACAAGTTGGGCATGGCAAGTGCCTTGGAAACGCTATGTGGGCAAGCCTTTGGAGCGAAAAAGTACTACATGTTAGGCGTTTACATGCAGCGTTCGTGGATCGTTCTTTTCATTTGCTGTATCTTGCTTTTGCCTCTGTACTTGTTTGCCTCACCTGTGTTGAAGCTGTTGGGGCAGCCCGATGATCTGGCGGAGTTATCAGGTACGGTGTCGATTTGGATGATACCGGTGCACTTCGCGTTTGCGTTTCAGTTTCCTCTGCAGAGGTTCTTGCAGTGCCAGCTGAAGACTGCGCCTATTGCGTGGGTGTCTCTGGTGGCGCTCTTGGTGCATGTGTTTGTGAGCTGGTTGTTCGTGTTCAAGTTCGAGTTCGGGGTTATTGGCGCTGCTGCAACCATTAACTTCTCGTGGTGGGTGTTCACGTTGGGGCTCTTTGGGTACAGTGTTTGGGGTGGGTGCCCTCAAACTTGGTCTGGTTTTTCAGTTGAAGCTTTCTCTGGGCTTTGGGAGTTTGTCAAACTCTCTGCTGCTTCTGGAGTCATGCTCTGGTACACTCTCACTCTCTCTGTTTCAACTTTTGTTCTCGTCAATGTTTGTGTTTCTCACTTGTGCAATTTTTGAACTTTGTTTCTGCAGCTTGGAGAATTGGTATTACAAAATTCTGATCGTGATGACCGGGAACCTTGAGAATGCAGAGATTGCTGTGGATGCTTTATCCATATGGTAATTTTATTTTATCAGTAAATATAAACGCCTATCAGTGTTAATCTATGCTTTTTAGTTTTTAATTTTGTAAAAAAGCTTATACTTCTAGTGTTTGTTCATTTTAAGATTTTTGAAAAATGAGAGTTAATCTATGTTTATTTATAATAATAACAAGCACATATAATTAATTTTATGAAAAGCTATTCAAAATAGTTTATGACGTAGCTTTATGCCAATTATGTGCTCTGTTTTTGACAGTATGACCATCAATAGCTTGGAGATGATGATTCCTCTGGCATTCTTTGCTGCAACAGGGTAATATATATTATTATCTCAGCACGATATTTTCCCTTTTCTTTTCAAGTATTTTAGTTTTTATTTGTGTACCTCAGAACAAACTGTAATGGATAAAAATATAGATGGAGGGAGAGAAGAATGCGGTTAGGTTCAGGAACCATAGAGAAGCATCCCCAATCACCCTCTATCAAGAAAAGATAAGTTGTAATTAAGAGTAAATGACACATAAATATAATATTTATTTAATAAAATATTACAATAGTAAAATATATTACAAAAATAAAATAATTATAAAAATAAATAAATTTTAATATTTAAAAAAAGTATCAAATAAATATAAAACATTTAGGTGTGACTAAGTCTCAATATTCATAGAAACTTTTGTATCGTGAAGTGGTGCAAATACTGATGAAATGACGAAAAAGTTTGGTAGAAGTAGTGAAGCCAAACTTGTGCATTATTCAGAGGTTATGTTTCCTTTTGTCGTGGTGTTGAAGGGGAATCTATCTACAGATTTGGATGTCTCTGGAATGTAGTAAATGGAGAGCATCGCAGTATGAGGTTGCCTCATTTGACATGGATTCCTTGATGAGTACATTCCTTACTTATTTTTATCTATTTTCTTGTTTCTTTCTCACTCTCAGAATTTTTAATGTTAGATATTTGACATGGTCCTAAAAGCTGATAATTGTGACAATCTCTGCTTCTGTCTTCTGATTGCTCCATACGGAGGCTGGACCATCCTGTTGCACACAAGTTCAATGATAGACCACAGCATTATTATATAATATAGGAAAAACTCGTGGGAATAGAAAGTAAGAGAGTGAAAATGAAGAAATAAAAGAAAGAGGTATACAAAAATTTGAATTAAAAATGTAAAAATAACAATTATGTTTATATGTTTCCTACATAATCAATTATACATTTATTTTAACTATTAAAAAATTTAAAAAACATAAATATAACAAATTATATTTAATATTCTTTTTCATGTCCATTGATTAAGATTATAAGATCATATTTATCCACGATCACATTTCTTTGATAAAAAAGATTTCTTTTAATAAAGTTAGTTTACTGATGAATTATTAACAGTCAAATATTCATCGACAAAATTATTGCAAGTAAATTTTACTGATAAATGTTCTATTCGTTGATATTATCTATTTGATAAATTCATTGAAAATTACCAACAATTTGTTGATATTTTTAACTAATATGTTGAAATGTACTAATGAAAATATTTTGTTGGTAATTATTGAATCACATATTTTGTTATTAAGTTTTCCTTACCAATTACTCATGGATATGGATATTTCTATTTATATTATTTGTCGGTTATTTAAGGTTATTTTGCAGTCAATCTAGTTTTAATCTCTACCCAAGAAACATATATATTATAATCAAACCAAGATATATATTATAATCAAACCAAGATATATATCACAACTAATCCAGTATTTATATCACAACTAATCCGACAACCAAACCAACATTTATATTACAAGGAAACATTTAGTTAATTGCACAATATAAAATTGTCAAAGCTACGATAGAATCTGAATAATGTGTAAAAAAATGTCTACTTTTACAAATTCATATTAACTAAAAATTAAAAAATATTGCATCACAAATGTCTAATAATCTTCATATATTAAGTAGAAGTTAATGCATCTTATGCATTTTCATCTCTTAATTATTTTGTTGTTGTTGTTGGTGTTGGTGTCCATATTGGTGTTGTAGAGAAAAAAGAGAATGTGCATGAAGGGGGAGGAATTGTCTAAATAGTGACACCAAGGATTGAACCTCGCTGTTCAATTTTTACTTAGCTAGAATTTACTTCACAATCAACCAATCTTCTCCTAAGAGAAAACAAAAATTGCACAAGGTGTTTGACAAAATATTTATTTGAGATTAAACTAATTATGCAATGGAGATTACTACAACACATTTGAATCAATATAAATATGAATGCAATCTGCAGAGTGAGAGTTGCAAACGAGCTTGGAGCAGGGAACGGAAAAGGAGCCAAGTTTGCTACTACAGTATCTGTGGTGACATCTGTTATTATAGGACTCTTCTTCTGGATGTTGATTTTGATATTGCATGATAAAATCGGCTACATCTTCTCTAATAGCAAACCTGTTCTTGACCAAGTAAACAACCTTTCTCTTCTATTAGCCTTCACAATTCTGCTCAACAGTGTTCAGCCAGTTCTCTCAGGTATCACATCACTCTTCAGTGTAGCTTTCACATTTCAGATATCAATACTGCAAAATTGTATCTCTCTTTATTCCCTTTTTGGATGATTTTGAGCAGGAGTGGCTGTAGGATCAGGTTGGCAGTCATATGTTGCATACATAAACTTGGGTTGCTACTATATTATTGGTGTGCCTCTTGGACTTTTGATGGGGTGGGTCTTCAACCTAGGAGTTATGGTATGCTTAATGTTATCCTCTTTTAGACATTTATGCAGTTATTTCACATGCATTAACCTATGATTCTTACACCATTTGCTAATTAAATTGAACAAAGGGAATCTGGGCTGGGATGATTTTTGGTGGCACAGCTACTCAGACATTAGTATTGAGCATCATTACCATTCGGTGCAACTGGGACAAGGAGGTAACATTCTGGCCATTCTTCAACCTTAGTTTTTTTGTTTGTTTTTCTGTCTCTTCAATTGTGTTAATGGTCTTCACTTCGAATTATCTAATCTTAATAGCTGTCTTTTGTGGGTTAAAAATTTCAGGCTGAGAGTGCGAAATTGCGTATGACGAAGTGGGCAGATCCAAATCATGAACTGAACTAAAGTATCTGCATATGTATTTAATTTGTAATAAGTCGACAATTTATTTCAGTTCCTAAAATATGAATATAGTATCAATTTACTCAAAACATTACACTCGCTAATTCAATATGGATCGCAGACTAAAATCAAACAAGAACAAAAGGTCAATTTTTGTTCCAGGAATTAATATAGACATTTTATTAGAACATAAAACAAGAACATAATTAATTAATAATAGTGTATTGACTATTTCTTTATGAATTAGACTTAAATACTTTTTTAATTCTTTATAAGATGTACATAAAAAGTTATGAAATAGTTTTGTTAAGTTCTTAATGTTAACTACTTTCGCGTTTGATTAAAAATAAAAAAAAAAATTGTAGAACCAAAACAAAAATTCATTGGTCATTTTACAAAGACTAACATATATTTATTTTATTTATTAATTATTTGATTATTTAATATATTTTAATTCAAAGTTAAAAATGAATATATACTGATACTTCAAAGTACATTAATATTTATCATTAGAAAAAAAATTTAATAGAATAAAAAGAAAAAGAAAATATTTAAATTTAATATGGTTTAATTTTATAATTTTATAATTTTTTTATTTTAAAATCTTATAATTGAATTTTATAATCTTATAAAATTATCTAATAAACTATGAGTACTTTAATAATTTAAACAAAATATTATGAATAATGGATAGATATAAAAATTGGGATAAGATAAATATGTAGATATCTTATTTTGTTTTTATACCCAATTAAAAAATTTAAATATTATCTATAATCATACTCAATCAATAGAGAGACTTTTTAAGCAATAATTATAAAAATGAGTTTATTTATAATCCTTAATCCTTCATTATTGTAAGTGATGATAAGAAAAATATTAAAAAACATGTCAACCTGTTATCTAATGCATTCCGGATCAGAACAATAAAAACATTATATTAATCACAATATTATTTTTACATTAATTATAAAATTTAACATTTCTTAATATATTCTTAATATATTTTATGTCATCCAGTTAAAAAAGAAATTAAACAGTAAGACTCAGTTGAAAATTACTAAAAAGTTAAGATAGAAAAAATTGTAACCAGAACTTAAAAAATTTCTAATTTATCGGGCACTAAACTTAATTAAACCTAATTTTAAATGGCAGTTGCTCCCTCCACCACTACCTAATACTCTCTGCACCATCCCATACCAATTTTACCCTTCTCTAAAACGGATGTCAACATCCGTTTCACCTCCAACGGATGTTTACATCCGTCCGTTCCTGCAGCAAAGTCTTTTGTCGTTCCATGCCAGTGCTAATTCCACCAAGTTCCTACAAACATCACAAGGAAGAAAAAAAACATTGTTTCATGAATAGATTACATTAAGCAATAAGCACGATGTTGTGAGAGAAGGGAGCAGTTAACCATCTCAGCATTAGTAATAGTTCTTAGTCATAGAAGAAAGTTGACTAACCATACATGAAAAGCACAAAGTAGGAATAAAAAATGGATTTAAAATTGACTTTAGCACACGCCATAAGAAGAATGCATACTTTAACATTTCTCAAAATAGGTTAGCATGTTCGTACAAAAATTGTAACTGCAACATGAGTTGAATTACCTACAATTTAAAACAACTCATTTATAAAGGTTAAAATACCTAAAACGTTCACTACCAACATTTGACAAACAGAATACATGAAAAACTCCCAGACTAAACGGATGTGGCACATCCGTTGAAGAATTTTTTCTTCAACGGATGTCGACATCCGTTGAAGAGAAAAAGAGGAGGTGTAGGATATTTTAAAATATAAAGGATAGGTTTGGAATTTAAAAAAAGTGTGGTGGTGCAGGAAGTAATGTGTGGTGGTGTAAGGGATAACTCTCATTTTAAATGCATATACATTGACTTGTATTATTAGTGGGCTTTGGACTTTGAAGCCCAAATATTCTTTTGATTCTCTTTAGTGGGGTTGTATGGGTGCATAATGATGGGCGTTGTTTCTCTATGCACCTCCAAACATTTTAACCCATTTTCAATTTCCAAAATAACTTTAAACAGTTACGTTTCCTTTTAAAAAAATTTAAAATTTGTTTAAAAAATTTTTCTTTAAAAAATTTCGAAATCTGTTAAAATTATTTTAACAGATTTTGAAATCTATTAAAACACAGTGAGATGTAAAATATTTTAAATTATAGATAATAATTTTAAAATTTTAAAAAGAATTGGAAATACTGGATGAAATAATTGAAAGTACATAGAAAAACAGTCCATGAGCTTGTCCATACTTACACAACATAAGGAAACAATTGTAGAGGAATTTGATTAGATTGAGTGAAGAGTTAATATGACTATAACTTAATTAAATCTAATGTACAATCTGAAATAATTGAAATTGATCATTTTTTCTGTTCTTCTATTCCACCCGCTATCGGGCTGTTATCGGATCATCTAATTTCTACTATCACGTACGAGATGTCTATACCTCGACGTGAAGGAGGTATGTTGGAAGTTCCAAATCGACTAGAGATAAGGTCAAAATATAATATATAAGTGAGGTGCAAACCTCACCTTACAAGCCGGTTTTGTGGGGTTGAGATAGGCTTAAACCCACCTTCTAACATGGTATCAGAGCCATAGAGTCTATCCTAGTGAGTTCTAAGTGGACATTCTATTCTTCTATATCACCTGCTATCGGGCCCTTATCGGACCATCTAATTTCTACTATCACGCACGAGATGTCTATACCTCAGCGTGAAAGAGGTGTGTTGGAAGTCTCACATCGACTAAAAATAAGACCAAATTATAATATATAAGTGAGGTGTAAACCTGACATTAGAAGTCAATGAGTAAAGATATCAGCTGCATTATAAAAAAAAAAAAGGAAGGGAAAAGTGGGGATTGTTTTAGCATATTAATTAAAAAGGAGAAGAAGAAAAGAAGTGTTGAAAGGTAGAGTGAATAGTGAGAAACAGAGGTCACGTGTGCCATAAAAGTTGATTTGGTTGGGTGTTTTGTCATTGTTTTGTGAGTGACATTGTTCACATGTTGAGGTGGTCTCTATGTTAGGCTTGTGGGTGCACAATCACAGACCCACCAATCACACTCTCTTATGGTTTGGGTCACTTCTCCACTGCTTTTCTAGTGTTGTCTATACATCCACCATCTTCTCCTGCACAAAACATACTGTCAAACCCACCACACTCTACTCTCACATCCACCCCTTATGCTAAAACTACCTTCAAAATATATTTGCATCTACCTACACCTTCTTTACATTCTTATTCTTACCAAAATCTCATTTTATAACCAAATCTATTAATATCATTTTAGTATTCATTACATGGATTTAACATGGATGAGAGGTAACTTATAAAATATATATGACACTGTAGATTTTACAATATTTTTCAGTTTAAGAGACAAAAATTAAAGTTTTTCCAAAATTTTAAAAATTAAAAGATACTGGTGTTACACAAAACGAGATGAAATTATTTTCTACAGATATGTTCATACTACGACTATTTTGGATCTTTTTCTTCAAGTTAACTTAAACTTTCAGTTATAAGATGTGAATTTTATAACTGTGAATTTATTTAAATGTGATGAAATTAAAATGTGAATTTATTTATAAAAATGTTTGTTTTTTCTAATGAATTATTATTGTTTAATTTGTTCATTAAGGTAGGGTTTTATGTAAATTTATTTGTTATTGTTCTAAGTTTCTAGTATGTCTCTTAGAACATCTTGATTCATGTTTCAAGTTTTATTTTTTAATTGTCTAGAATTTGTTACAGAAGCGAATTAGCAAAATCTTAGTTTGCTCTAGATACGCTCCACAGGTAATAATACTTACAAGTGTATTTATTTGGTGTTGATCCTATATAGAATTTTAGCATCAAGTTGCAGTTCATCTTCTATATGCTTTGATTTCTTTCATAGTGGTCAGCGATTAGTTGTTAAACTTTAGGATTTATCTTTTCTCTATAAATTGTGCATATTTCTTTTTCCAAAATAGATCTTTACTCTTATTTCAGTTGTTATTTTCTCTCTTTTCTTATTCTATTGTCTTGAGTATATTTATTTTTTAAAAATTTTTATCTTACTAAATTCTGAATATCTTAAAAATAACTAAGAAATATATTGTATAATACACTATGAATAAATCTTTAAGGAAAATGAACATATATGCTTCATAAAACTCATTTATTTCGTATTTTAATCATTTTTTCCAACAATCTTAAGAATTGAGATTAGGTAACAATACTTGTAAGTATAACTGCTAGGTGTTGATCCCTTGTAGAACTTTAGCCGCAAGTTGCAATTCGTCTTCCATAAAGTTTGGTTTCCTTCATAATTGACAATTGGTTGTTAAACTTACCTTCCCTCTATAAATAATGTATTCTTCCTTTTTGGAAAATGGATCTCTCACTTCATCTTAGTTGCTCTCTTCTCTCTTTTCTTCCTCTATCATCCTGCTATATTTACTTTGAAAAGAGAGAGTTTATCTTATTAAATTTTAAGTATCTAAAAAATAACTAAGTTTCTATTGTATTTTGAAAATTTTAATCCTTAAGAAAACTAATATATTTCGTGTTTTAGTCCATTTTTTCAACAATCTTTTGAAGGTAATAATACTTACAAGTGTAACTAGTTGGTGTTGATCTGTTGTGTAACTTTAGCCGCAAGTTACAATTCTTCTTCCATAAGCTTCTTTCACAGCATCTTCCCTCTAGTGTATTCTTCATTTTCAAAAAATAGATCTCTCACTCTTATTTGGGTTGCAATCTTCTCTATTCTCTTCCTCTATTATCTTATATATATATATATATATATATATATATATATATATATATATATATATATATATATATATATATATATATATATATATATATATATAATCTTAAAAAAAGTTTATTTTACTATATTTTGAATACCTCAAAAATAATTAAAATATTTCGATTGTATCCTAAAAAATTTACATCATACACTTTAAAAATAATAAATATACACATTTCAGAAAACTCATATATTTCGTTGTCAACTATATGATACGGATTACCTTTAATCGTATAATGTGGATACATTTAAACCAAAAAAAACTACTTTGATTGACAGTGATAATGTATGTTTGGTAAAACTAGCACTAGGAAATTTACAACCTATTTGACTGTTCCAATTGACATACTATTACATTTTAAGATAATTTTTAAAATATTAGGAAACTTAGATTCACATAAATGCAAGGGATGAGCATGACAAGGAATTGTAACCGTGGCTGATATAATGAGAGAGAAAAAAATGAAGAAAGTGATTATGAAAAAGAAATAGTTGGTAGATAAATTAGCAGTTGCATTAGAAAGTTATGAATATCAGAAGAATGTGGTCCACAGGCTCATCTAATTACTACTCATTGTGTAATTTCCACCACAAGTCCATTCTCAATAATGAGATTGGGATAAGATAAGTTGCTCAAAAGCTCAAATAAGAAGATTTCAACAAACTACTTTCCCTTCACCATAAACCCAAAGGCCATGCAAGAGGAAATAGTAGTTATTATAATTTTTAAAGTAGTTATTTTAAAAAATTAATAAATTTTGGATGCTTATAATTAAATAGGTTAAATATATATTTAGTTTATAAATTTAGATGTGAAATTAAAATTTGTTTATGTGTCAAATTTTAAAATATTTTACTTTACAAATCTTAAAAACAAATTAATATAATGATTTCAATTATATTAATATTTTTATATATTAAACAATGTTATAAACTGATATTTAAGTTGAAACATTTTAAATTATATAATTTTAAATATCAATCAAAATATTAATCAAAATTTAAGAATTAAAAATATATTTAATTTTAGTTAAATAATATTATAAAATGTTTTTACACAGTGATCTGGATATAGAATTATTTTTTCATTGATTAATTAACCATGATTAAAGTGTTTTCATCTATTTTTAGGATTTATTATTTTGCTATTTAAGGCAGACATTGAACTAAACTAAGAGGGTATGAGTCCTGTCGTGCTACAAAATGGTTTACATTTGATTGTTAGCATTATTATTATTTGAAAAGACATTTTCATTATTATTATAATTACTATTATCATCTAGATAATAATAAATAATGAACAAGATACTATTAATTAACATATTGTCAGAAATGGTGCAGACTTTGGTGAAAAATCTTCCTCAAACTTGGATCACTTGCTTTTGAGATTTGCTTAGAACAGAATGATTAAAGATTTTGAAATGAAAGACAAAGGCAAATCTCTTTATTTTGTTCAGATTATACTTATCTCTTCTCTCTTCTTCTTTCCCATTTTCTTCAGTTTTATTTCCCTTTTAACCTCTCTTTTCTTTTGAAAAGTTGGTGTCAACAAATAGATGCCAGTGAATTAAATTAAAAGCAACATCATCTGTCATACTATAACAGTAACTCTGGGCGGTTCATACTCTGTCTTTTTAACTTCAACAAAATTTTAGTCTGCATTTAATTTTGATTTTGATAGAATTGACTTAAATAATTCAATGTCGTTTGAACTTATGTTCAAATTATTATTTTTAAATAATATGTTCGATGCATGTATATATTCTGACATTAATTTCATTCATAAATTAAATGTTTCAAAATGTCTATATTTTTTTACAATAATTATTCTTAAACAAGTATGAGATGTTTAAATCTTTTACTTAGTTCTTGTCTATACTTTGTTGTCATAAAAGGTAGGAGGAAAAATGACTAAATATATCATAGAGACAAAGGAAATGTAGTATATTTATAGAAATAAAATTTATAAAAGTAAAATCAAATCATAAATTAAAAGTTTAATAATATTTTTAGTTTCTGAAATTTGAAATAAATCCTTTCTAATTCCTAAAATTAAAAAGGTTTAGTTCAGTTCCTCCAATTTTATAAAATATTAATTTAATTTCTAAAATACCTGAATAAATTTATAAGTCATTTAAAACTATTTAGGTTGATTTACTTGATACTATTTCGCAGTTCCTATCTATAAATGGAATGACAACAGGTGTTTCCATTTTGGAAAAGTTGATTCCTATTTAATCAATCAACGGCTTCATCATTTCAATGGTTGTTATATGCGTGACTTACGGTAAAATAAAATCCACTTCCATTATCAGATGAATAAGGATAATTTCAGTTTTTTGATTTTCCATAATTTAGAAAAAAAGTTAAGTCATTTTTTATAAACTATAAGTACTCGTAATGAAAATTTCATTTAAACATAATTTGTAGTGTATTTTTCTACTATTTATTTTGTTACTTCTGTGCATATTAAATACTATGTAATAAAAGAAATTAATAAAGTTTTAAATTAATTATAATAAATTTTAATTTTCATTGTATATTTTCAAAAAAGAAAAAAAAAACCAATTGAGAATCCCTTCAAAAAAAATTAAAGTTGAAGATATTTTTTTAAAGATAAAATAAAGTTTGAGGATCAATTAATCTATTTAGTAAAATTTAGGGGTTAAATGCTATTGTTTTTTTTTACTGATATGTTTTTAAAAGAGATTTTTTTTTTATTGTTATGATTCATGGTTTTATCAAAACATTTAAGATCTTAAATTTTGTACCATATAAACATATTATGACGGAATGATGTTACAAGATCTAAGCCTTAACGATATCCTTATATCACTTATATTGTAAGAGTCATATATGAAATTTTAATTCTTTTTTGTTGGCCTAATCGTGTTAAATTATTTTTAATGCTTCATCATTTTTTTATCCAATATCAACGTCTTATAACTTTAATAATATTTTTTTTTTCTAAACATTAATACTTTTTCTCTAAACTTATTGGAAGAAGAATATTCTTATGATTAGAATCTTAACTTTTATAATACATTAACACATTTCTAACATACAAGTCTTATGAAAATTGGATCTTAAACTTATAATCTCGTATAAAATCTATGAAATGAAAATGTAAATCGGGCTATAATTAAAGTTTTTTTAACGTTTTTAATTTCCATACAAAACAAGGATTAGGAGAAGTAGTATACTTTTTATCGGTGTAAAATCTCAAAATATGTCTTAAAATAGGTAAAAGGGCCAAGCTGAAGTGAAAAGAAAAATAATATAAATGTATAAATAATCACAAAAGTAGACTTTGGTTCCAAATTAACGAAAAATAATCACAAAAATGGCATCATTTGTGTCTTCTTTGAAGAAAAAAGGAAGTTGGAAAATTCCGTTATGACTCATTTAGATAGTTATGAGGACAAAACACGTTATAGATATATTAATTCATTGATATGCATAGAAGAAGGTGGTTTGTAGCATTGAAATATAGTAATTAACGGTTGGGAGATAATCCAATACACTTTAAATAATTTCGTTTGAACTTTCTGGCAATCGAATCAGAAAAAGTGTGAAATTGAAGCGCACCAAATGGTAGGTTATATATATGATGAGTGGTGAGGTATACATGAATTTGATGTGAAAGAACAGGTTTATTTAGTTATTTAAAAAGGGGAACATGATAATCAACTGGATTAGTGAACTAATGAAATAATCAAAAACATAAAAGATGGTGATATCACCTTTTGTTTATGTGAGTCAATTATTATGAGCTAAAGCTGAGACAATTTTTGTCGTATCACATTCATGCTGCCTAATCCATGCGTCGCACGCCAATCTTTGACATCAAACCTGGGGAACCCATTTTACATCTTACTCATCATTTTACCAATTAATTAATTAATTGATTAATTAATCATTAATAAGCTTCCTAAATTTTGACTACTGTCACTAACTCGTCACAGAACCTACCAATTAAAATTAGTGATCTTTCACCTTCCAAATATAAGAATAATTTCCGAAACTCAGCAAAAGATACAAGTGTTTACCATCTTACCAGTATTGTATATAGTATCGAGATCATCTCCACATAAAAGCTAAAATCACAATGCACATTCAGAAGTCATTTAACCAATATCATCAAGGTCTGTAACCTAACATTAGGACATAAAATAGAAACACATTCTTAAAACAGGGGCATCAAATCTAGACCAAGTCCATTCAACTAAGATTCCAAGTAAAAAAAGTATACAAAGAGATTACTTTTCAGATTTACATCTTTGTCATATTGTTGACTTAAGCGTTGGAGTCTTTGCTATTACCCAACATCAAATTGAGTTTAGGAGTTAGAAATGAATATCTCAAACTCACAAGGGATCATGAAATTTAATATAAACTCTTAATGATATATGAGTTGCTATAATTGACTTAATTCAGTTTTATAAAGCTGGATTAAGTTATTTTTAATCAATGTGAAATCTCCAACATATCCTCTCACACCGTAACATATACATTTCAAACCTGAAACTAAATATTAATAAGTGATCCAAAAACAAATTACACAATAAATTCAACAAATAACAAAACTCGTTAAGATAGATTTTGGGACGAAGATTTCTTCCGACACCCCTATATTTTCTTTCTCATAGAAAAGGGTAGTGTGAGGAATGATTTAGTTTTTTTTTCATTATTATTATTATTATTATTATTATAGGTATAAAAAATAATTAAATTAATGCAACCTAATTTAAAATGTCTTAAAAATAACTTAATCAATATCAAAACACTTTATTAAGTTGGAAATACTACTTAAATGTGGTGTAATCGCTTGAGCAAAATTGTCTAAATAGGACTCAAATGCTCTTGAGTATTAAGTGAGAATTACAAATACCAATATGTACGAATATCAATATGGACTTATATGGTTAGTATTCTTATTTTTCTATTGATAATTAAAAAAGTATCTCTTAGAATTCTAAAATTTCGGTTGAAGATTTTCATATTTACAAACAATAAAAGAATTGAAGAACATATCAAGAAAAGAACAAATAAAATTTAGTCGAGTAGATACACAACACAAGTATTTTGAATAACAAACCCTTTTCCCCGTGTAACAAACTTATGTATTGCGTTTAATATGAAGTATTTATTCTATATCTGTGGGCTAAACACAATATTTATAGCCGAATTTACAAGAATAAGTCCTTTTAAACATTTTGAAATATCACAGCAAAGATTTGCAGACACTTTTCTTCCTCTTAATTTGATACTCGAAGTCCTTATCAGCTTTATATGAAACTCTTGTTGTTTCTTAATCGAATTACACCATGCCATCTACAATTGTATAGGGGAATAGGCATTGAAATTATGATTGGCATCTTGTATATTGTTTATTCAATTAGCCAGGAAGAAAGTTTCCAAAGTGAAAGCACCTTCAATAATAATCAATTACCCGCTTCCCTCCATCACTTTCCCCAACTAGCTTTAAATAACTCATTATCTAAATTAACATATATCTCATGGGATTAGGTACCTAACAAAGATGACAAATCAATATAAAAGTTTCATGGAGATCAGTGAGACTGATCATTTAGCAGCAGATCTCTGTACGTTCGTACTCATCCCATCATCAACTACACAGTTAACTGAAATTATATATCTTTTAGTTTTTGCATTCTATCCCCCATTTGCCTTTTGCCTCATAAAACTCAAACATCCTGCCATTATAATATTGCAATAGGCTTTTCTCTTCCATTAACTACAAAATAGCACTGTAGTGCTTTTACATATATATATACTTACATATAGATGGTGCAAATTAACTACATTACTCTAAATGCATTACAGCATATAAAGTTGGCCAGCAGAAACTTTTTCTTTTTCTTTTTTTATCGAACAAAGTCCACGCAGTTTAATTCTTGAGAAAAGAAAACACAAACCTATCTATCTATCTATCTATTACCATTTAAAATTGTCTTACTTTACGCCATAAAAAGTTCCATGGTAGGGTAGGAAAGGAATTAACACCACATTATCGTATTAACTACTTGCGTGATAGTAAATGATTACATGTACTTATGTACAAATGTAATGTATTAATTAATGTAATACTCAACGAGGATAAATGATTACGTAATTATTGGTATGTAACGATGAAGTTATTTATATGTTTTGAGACAGTTGAATTAAGAAGAAGGAAAATATGGTTTCCTGAAAAGTGGGAGATAAATATGGTATATATGTGTGTGATGGATGTGTTTTACACAGATAGAATAAGGCTAAGGCAGTGTGAGTGTGAAAATGTGAATATTGTAGACAAGCACATAGGACAGGGATTCTCTTAAAAGAAAAAGTGAGTCTGATGGATGTCCATAGAAAGAAGCAAAAAGAATAGTATATATCCATAGCAGAAAGAAACAAGAGAGAAAAGAAAGAAGAAAACAAAAATGAAGGGTAAGTGTAAGCAGAGACAGAAGCTAATTGGGATGGAAAGTTAAGGTGGATGGAATGGAACTTGGGCTTTCGCACTTGGTGCGGTTGATGTGTTTTCCCTTTTCAACTTCTTGTAAGTACATGTCTCTAGCTTTGAGAGACAAGGAGACCCCACAAGATGAAAGATGGTAGAGAGTAAAGGGAAAGATATGTTCGCACATACACCTCACCAAAATCAGAAAGCAATAGGAGCACCCGCAGCTGAATCAGACTTTTCGTTTTTCTTATATATACATTACCTCCTAATCTTTTGTTTAAAACACACCCTCATATTTCAAACCACATTATCATATAGGACAAAAAGGTGAAGGTGTGAGTGAGTCTCAATGGTCAAGACAATTTGACCGAGGCTGGTCCTTCTCTGATTCTGGAATGATACAGATCACAGAATAAAGTTGGTGCCTTTGATTGATGAGCACGACTAGATACCACTACACATATGCACCATAATGCACTGTTGATGGGATCTTTCTTTACCCTTCTGGGATTTCTCTTCTATGCATAATATAATATTGTCTAATGCATACAAAAATTTAAGTCACATAAATGGGTTCTCTAGGCAACAGAGGTAGATGCTTGTGTCCTTAAAAAAATTACATTTATTATAGGGTTGAAGTTGCAGAGATGGCAATGATACATGGGCTGTGTCGGGTGTAACCTAATTCGTGACCGACCGGGTAATTAACACCCCAAGTCATTTCAGTTTTCAGTGTCTCAGAAATTATTCAACCACTGATGGAGGAATTAATCAAAGGTCTCCATTTTCAACACCTAAAAGTTGTAAATTAAGTTTTCAAGCATGGCCTATGGATCATATCCATCACCTTTCACTGAGTTGTCCCACTCCCACAATATTGTTTTCAATTCGATAATAATATTTTAACACACCAATTTTTTTTTTACATTTCAATTTTTTATTATTTTTTTTACTTTTTTTATAAAAAAATTTTCTTCTACAATGTGTTGTTTTAAATAAATGTAATGTCTCTCAAAATATAGTTACTTTACAGAAAAATTATTTATGAATAAATAATGCATTTTGCACGATTGGCCTGTCTCTTTCTTCCTAAATCCCCTTCTCCCCAGGGTACAGCCCCATCCCCCACAAACTCCTCATCCAACTTTATCTTCCTACATTACTTTTCTGTATCTTTGTTCCTATATCATTACTGTATTATCAAACAATTCTTCTTTTAATTTTTGGTCTACAGGAATTCCTCACCACTCCTTCGTTTTTTATATTATCCTCTCTCACTTTTACTTTATGCCATTTTTCTTTTAAAACAAAGGTATTTCTTCTTCTTTTTTACCATAGAAGAAGATAAGTAAATATGGTGTTGTACAACTACTAGATACATATACTATACCTTATATTTTTTTTTCTTTTTGTATTTCATTGTTTACTCATACTTAAAAGGCATTCTAGAAATCCTGCTATTTCTTCTTCTTTTTAAGCTATTTGATAAAATAAAAAATACTATAGTAAGTTAGTTTCTATTTTGATATAGTAACTAAGATTTTTGTTATCAAAATAATTGATTTCTAAATTCAAAACTTAGAAATCAATTTATTTGATAAAAAAAATCTTGATAATTAATGTTAATTTAAAAAATATTTTAATTATTAATGATTTTTAGTTCATGAATTAATATATAAATTGATCAGAACTAATTTTCCTTTTACTAATATTTGTTACTATTTATAGATTATATCTTTCTCCAATTTAGCAGTTAATTCTCACTATAGTTATGAATTTGAACATAATTAATTTAGTTTTAAATTTCATTTATTAAAATCACACGTACTCGCATATACTCTATGATCTGGAAAGAATTTAGAAGAAGAAGACGGATCTCCCCTCCTCTTTTAACCTCTTTATTTAAGGTACCCAACTATTATAAAGTTAGCCGAAAATCTAAAAGTGATTTGATAAAACTAAACTTTTACTGTTTAGATTATTCGAATTCAAATATATTATAACTTAAATAAATTGAACCTGTTATTAATGATTGTCTGATTTTAAAATATATTTTTAATCTCATAAGTTAGTATTTAATTTAATTAAAACATATTATTTTGAAATAATTTATTTTTAAAAAATAAACTAAAATAAAAATATGATTTGGTTTCTTTAAAAAATTTTGGTCAGTCAATTCAATATATCTTCCAATACTTGGGTGTCAGAATCCATTTAAAACCCACTAAAAATCTCATTCGAGTGGACGTTAGGTGTAAGCGATCAGAGCGTTTGAAGTTCAGAAAGTGGAAGACAAGTGTGTGATGCAGATTGGACGAACGGTTTTGACGGTAGGACTAAAACTGAAACTTTCAAATTTTCGTGTCATTTCTCTGCATGCACCATCCATCTTCAACCTTCTGAAATCTCCTCCTTCTCTCTAGATTTCTTCATCTTCTCTCTAAGAAATCCTAATCTTTCCTTCCTCCGATCACCACTCAGGCACCATTTCTACTTTCCCGGCGTCCGTTTGAACCAATCAGTTTCGGATTCTGGACTGGTAAGTTCATCTCTCTCAGCCGAGTGGTTTTTCTGTGCATGCAAGCCTAGTTTTTGGCTGCTTGAGTTGATCACCTTTCCATATTTAATTCTAATAGTGTGTTGGTCCTTTACTCTGGTATAGTTTTGAAATCGGTGAACTTTAAGGGTAGAAGAAACCATAGTGGTGAACCCGTATTCTGCCTCTGTGAATGTTCGGTCACGCTTAGAGGTAAGGGAAGCTTATATAATTTGATTTTTATGTTCGTTTTGAATGGATGCATGTTCGTTGAATTGCTGAATGAATATGATTGTTGCTATGTTTTGACTGTATGAAGTATGAAGATTTACTATGATATGGATGTATGAATTTAAGGAGATAGATGTTGAGAAATGAAGTGATATAAAGAATTCTAAGTATGAAATTACATATGAAATTTTTGTTCGTCACTGAATGGTCTTTGACCGTTCGGTTTTCTCGTGGACTCGGTTGGAACTGGATTCTTTCATTTGGATGGAATTCCAGTTAAGGACCAAGCGTCTTCGTTTAGTAATATTTGTATATAAGCGCTCAACCAAGGATATTCGTTCCTTGGTATTCTGTTATAAATTGAAGTATATCTATATGTATTTCTATATTTCGTTCTTTCTTGAACATTAGTTAAATGATATCTTATATTTATCAAGCCTTTATTCTATAAATTAAGTAGTGCTCGGTCTTTACACCAAGCGCTCGTACTGAGTAGTGCTCGGTCTTACACCAAGCGCTCATACTAAGTAGTGCTCGGTCTTACACCAAGCGCTCATACTAAGTAGTGCTCGGTCTTACACTAAGCGCTCGTACTAAGTAGTGCTCGGTCTTACACCAAGTACTCGTACTAAGTGGTGCTCGGTCTTAAACCAAGCACTCGACCTTGATTTAGTAATATGATTTTAAAATGAGAGCATTCGGCCAAACTCAATAGCGTTCGGTTTCTTCATATAATTTCTTCACTCATTATTATTCGATGTCATACAGTATCAGTTTCTATGGTGTTCGGCCTAGAGTCTTAGTACTCGGCCTAGGCTTATTGGCGTTCGGTCTAAACTCTCACGAGTCAGTTCATTAAATTGGCTCACCTTGTAAATAACGTTCGATTCTATTAGTCTTTGAGAAATATTATTGTATTCGGTCCCTTTCACAACAAGTGAGTAACTCTCTCGATTTGATTAGTTTTGAGTTGGAGACATCTCGGTCTCACTCCAAGTTTTCAGTATCGTTTTGGGTTGAAAACTAACGTTCGGTATTTGGTATGCTAAGGGATCTTTGTTCAAATTGCTTCAGTTGAGGCTTAATAATGAAAGATGATGAAATATGATACGGATGAAACGACTTTGATTATGAAAGAGTATTCTGGGGAGGAATATCTCATGAATGGATATTGGAATTGGTAAAGTATGAATGTGGGCACGCTAAGCTGGCGGTTCATCCTGATATTCCGTGATTACTCGTTCTCACGTAGAGAAGGGTAAGTCATGTGTGGGAATGGCAGGAGGTCCTAGTCCTTATGGTTAATTTGGACAGATAGGACTAACCTCGGGTGGCAGCTGTTGAGGGTATCCCAGTTACTACATCACCCGGGTGCACGAACGTCGTAGCTACACAGAATTCATACAGTCCGGACAGTCAGAGTCTAGTATTAGGCTTTGCATGTAAAAGTGAATGAACTATCTCGTTTATTTGAATTGTGTGAAATCTATGTTGATACTTGAATTGAATTACATAAGCTTACCCTACTTCTTGTCTTGTCCGTTTTGTATGTTCGGTGGTTGTCCTTCTGTTGCAATCATCTGTGTGGATGTGAGCAGATGGAGAAGCGTTGCTGGAAAAAGAAAATTTGGTAGAGGTAGATGTTAAGGTCGAACAGTAGAACCGTTCGACCATCTACTATTTTATTATTTTAGAGGATCGTTCGGTATAAGTATTTTGCAAACCGTTCGGTCTAGGATTGTATATTTGTACAGTTTCAATTTCCCCGTTATCTTGTAAGGTCGTTTGGCCTTAACCGTACGTTCTATTTTTTGTAAAAACTGATCTGTAATATTATGAATGTGATGTTTCTATTATATGACTTTACTCTATATTTTTGGAATGTTACATTGGATCTTATATAACATTGGGATAATTTAAATTTTGAAAAATTGATTTCCATTCTTACATCAGTTATTGGTATAATTAATAATACTTTATAAGATATATATATACACAGAGAGAGACCAATCCAATCTTTTAATATATATTATAATATTCTATTGAACTGCTATTTTTTTTCTTAATACTTTCCATTCTAGAAATAAATCAAGACCACGAATATTATAATATTCTCTAAAAATTAAAATAATTTCTAAAAATAAAATAGTCATTAAATGTAATGTTAATAATGATATTAATTAAATTTTTTTATAGGTAAACTAAAATCAAATTAATCAAGGTTAAAAAATCAATCATAATTAGTTTCTATAATTAATATATACATATATATATATATATATATATATATATATATTCAATTTGAGTCATGTATCCGTGTCTAACACATATATGATACTTTATCAATATTATCAATGAAGTATTTAATCTAAGAAGTAGTAATATTTATATGATAACAATAATTTATAAATTTTTAGTTTAACAACATTTAATACATATGATTTTATTTGGATTCATACAATAATAATTATATATTTATCATGTTTTTAATAATTTATTTATATTCTTCAATATTATCCTATCATTTTCAAAATAAATATATCAGTGTATAAGATACATGTTATATATATATATATATATATATATATATATATATATATATATATATTCTTTAATTATACTTGGATTTGATAAGAAATGCATTAAAAGAGAAAATATACTAGATATAGTAATGACATACCCCTAGCCATGTGTCATGCTCTCAATGGAGAGAATTTTCCATAGGTATTAACAATGTGTCATTCTAGGAATGGAGAGGATTCTCTTATATTAGTGGTCACATGTCTTTCTCTTATCTTAGTGGTCTGTCCTCCTAATGGAGAAGATTTTTACCTTGGTCTCCAAGCTAGCCAAGTTGAAGTTTTTAGAGTTTTGTTTCTACATTTTAGAGACACCTTAAGCCTATAAATAGAGGTGTCCCCCTCCATGTAAAATCACCTTCTAATTGAGTATTATTATGCTGCAAAATTTGTATCATATTATTCAACTTAGGTCACCAAGACTAGAGCACCTCTTTTAGGTTTCATCTAACCATCATTCCTCTTGAGTTAGTCTAATCTCTTCACTATTCTCATAGTGTTTATCCTATACATAATTATCTTGACTATTATTGTTAGACTCAATAACTGTAAGGAAGACTTGCTAACTATTAATACCGTTCGACTATCGATTGTCGTCGTTTGGCCTTTAGTTGTTTCGTTCGATCTTCAACTGTTAAATTTGTTCGGTCTTTAACTGTTTCGATCGGCCTTCATATGTTTTAACTGTATGTGTTTCAGTCTCTTTGCTTGGCTATATTATGGCCTCTTCCTCTGCTATTCAATATACAATATTCATTCAGATCATTCCTCTTTCTCTCTGGTTTTCATTCTTTTCTATTCTTTGTTTTTTGCATCTGGACTCTTGTTCTCTTTGGTCTTGGACCAACAAGTGACGCCCACCGTGGGGCACTCAAAACAACAAATTTCAGAAACGATGGCAACTAAGTTTGACATAGAGAAATTCAATGGATCAAATGACTTTGGGCTGTGGAAGATCAAGATGGAGGCAATCTTGATACAACAAGGGTGCAATGAAGCATTGAAGGGAGAGTTTAACATGGCTACTACTTTAACGCAAGAAGAAAAGAAAAGAATGGTTGATAAGGCAAGGAGTGAAATCGTGTTGTGTCTTGGTGATAAGGCATCGAGGGAGATTGCAAAGGAAAAGACTACGGTTGGGATATGGGCAAAGCTGGAATCCTTGTACATGACAAGATCACTGGCTCATAGGTTGTGTCTAAAACAACAACTTTATTAATTCAAGATGACAGAATGAAGAACCATAGAGGAGCAGCTTGCATAATTTAGCAAAACCATTAATGATTTGGATAATATTGAGGTCAGATTAGAAGATGAAGATAAGGTTGTTATTCTTCTGAATGCAATTCCAAAGTCCAAAGCAATGGTACAAGAAATTTGATGATTTCCTAATAAAGCTAAATTTCAAGCGGTGCAATTATGATGACTGTGTGTACATTCTGAACCAAGGCAGTGAGGTGTTGTATCTTTTGCTATACATAGTTGACATCTTTATTGCCAACTGTAACAGGTGCATGATCCGTGAGCTGAAATCAAATTTAAGTGACGCTTTCGAAATGAAGGAGCTAGGTGAAGCTAGGCAGATTTTGGGCATTGATATAAAGAGAGATTAGCTGAAGGGAAACTTGTTTTTATCTCAACAGATTTACATGCAGAAGGTGGTTTCAAGGTATCGGATGTCTCAATCCAAACCTGTTGGCACTCCTCTTGGCCAACACTTGAAACTCACCGAAGAGCAAAGCCCAAAGACCGAAGATGGGAGGAAGAAGATTGATTTTGTTCTGTATTCAAATGGGATTGGAAGCATCATGTATGGCATGGTCTGCACTAGACCTGACCTAACGCATGCAGTAAGTGTTCTTAGTCGATTCATGGTTGATCATGAAAAAATTCATTAGGAAACTTTGAAGTGGATGCTTAGATACATAAAGGGGTCTCTTGATACTGGAATACTCTTTCAAAATAACTTTCAAGGTAGAGGTTTATTGAAGGATTTGTTGATTCAAATTTTGTTGGATGCATGGACACATGGAAGTCTCTTTCAGGGTATGTGTTTACTTTGTTTGGAATTGTTGTGAGCTGGAAATCTACACTGCAATCAGTTGTTACTCTTTCAACCATTGAAGCATAATATTGCGCGCTTGCTGAAGGGGTAAAGGAGGCACTATAGTTAAAAGGCATGATTCAGGAATTGGGGATTGATCAAAAGTCTGTATGTGTTCATTGTGACAGCCAAAGTGCCATACATTTGGCCAATAATCAAATTTACCATTCAAGAACAAAGCATATTGATGTTAAGTTGCACTTTGTCAGAAACATTGTGGAATATGGTGCTATCCAAATCTGCAAAATAACATCTGAAGATAACCTTGCAGACATGCTAACTAAGCCGCTTGCAAAGGAAAAATTTCAGAAGTGTTTGTCCAAGATTGGTTTTGTTTAATTATTGTTAATTCCGTTCGGTCTTTGTCTTTATTGAGTATAGGGTGAGAATTGTTAGTTAGACTCAATACCTGTAAGGAAGACTTCCTAACTGTTAATACCGTTCGGCTACCAATTGTCGTCGTTCAACCTTTAGTTGTTTCATTCGGTCTTCATTAGTTTTAACTGTCTGTGTTATAGTCTCTTTGCTTGGCTATATTATGGCCTCTTCCTCTGCTATTCAATATACAGTCGCTCTCTGGTTTTCATTCTTTTCTATTTTCTGTTTTTTGCACCTGGACTCTTGTTCTCTTTGCTCTCGGACCAACAATTATTATATATAAAAAGAAAAAAACGAAAGCAACACATCAATTCACATATAATTTGAATTAAGTTCTGCTTGAAATGTTGAATAACATTAAATTGATCATAACATATGTACGTAATGTATATCGAGACATTGAAACATTAAATTCTAATTTAAATCTATGCACATTTGTAAATGGTCGTCTACCATCTCTTCATCATTTTCTGGATAGTTTTGTGCGGTTGCAACCATTCTATTATCATCAAAGAAGATTAGTATGTTTTTTTCTTTAGAATAAGTTAGTTTTCTTCGTTTATGATAAAGTATTACTAAGGTATTGTTAAAATAATGTATGGAAGACAAAAAGGAGGGATGAATTAATCTACAAAAACAAAAAGGATTATTAATTCTCTACTGAATTACCCTGATTAAGGCTGGAAAGGAGTATGACACCGTATATGATATGAGACACCATTCTTATTTATGATTGTATTAATTTATTATTTTTTAAAACTTCAAATTTATGTCTTTTGATAAACTCCAATTAATACACCGTTAAAATTAATATATAACTTTTATCCATTTATGTTTGTATATTACAACATAAGTCTAAACTTCCAAACCACTTAAAATTGATTATTTAAAGAAAAAATTTCAAAAAGTTCGAGCTAAAAAAAACTTACAAAATAGTAAAACTTATTCGTCCTAAAAAACAATTAAATTAGTGAGTTTCTTAATAAAAGTGATTTTAATTTCATGTAAGTATGTAAAAGACGTAAAAAATTCAAAAGCGATAAAGATTTAAAAATAATGAGATTTAATTATTTTAATATTAAAATATTTTAATATAATAATTTTGTTATAAACGAGTTTCATTATTTTAAAATATATCATCTTTCTAGAAATCATTTTTCTAAAGTATTTTTACTTTACTCTAAGAGTTTTTCTTTATGCTTGTCTGATGGAAGAATCGAGACCTTATGATTAATTATTGTGACAAGTTCTTCAATTTGAATCAATCAGTTCCACTTGAATGCGTCTTTTTAGTCATCAATATGAGTTTTTATGATCAATGATCATAACGGTATGTCCTGATTGTTCTTGTGATGTTTCTTGAGAAGAATTTCGTTGATTAGGGTCTTTGTGAGCTTTTGGGTCAGATAAGGGAAACTAGTTGCTTTGGTATGTGTGAGTTTGATAAATTTGATTATTAGCATGTTGGTGCTCTAATGCATTTAGGGATGAAATTTGATTAATTTTAATGAATTTGGTATGTTTTGGTTGATTTTGTGTTGATTGAGAGAATTAGAATATGAGAAATTGAACCAATTGATATGTGTCCTAATATTGAAAATTACTTTTGACCAGAGTACTAAGAAAGAAATACTAACTTGATCGATTGAACATGTTCCATTTCCACCAAATTACATAATATCATATGTTGGTGTCTGATACAGTGTTGAGTAGTGGTAAATAGTGTTGAGCACAATCTTACTATGCAAGTTTGGAAGCATTTTAGCTTTAAGCTCTAAGCGTCAATTTGTACCGCTGAGTGTTGCATTTTGCGAATGCTTTAGTGTTGAGTAGTGATGTCGAGCATAAGTTTTTGCGAGAGGAAGGATACTGGGCGTCAATACTATTGCTAAACACCACTCTTTGTGAAAGGTCAGGTGTTGAGCGCCACATCTGAGTGCTAGTTTGTATGATTAAATTTGTTTTCTTCTTTAGCTATTTGAGATAGATATCTGATGGAAGTGATGTATGTTTATAATATTGTTTATTATTAATTGATGTGATGATATAATTGTGGACATGTATTATGATGGTGTTGAAAGAATTTTAAAAACTGAAATGATTTGTGACAATGATCGTAATGTATGCATTGACATATGAGAGATCAGTAAGGAGGTATTCTATATTTTAATAACAATTCAACTCATATAAAAAAATGGTTCAAGGGAGAGAACGACATGAGGAGATACGAAGGGGACTAACCTGAGTAGTAAGGTGATAACTCTTTTGCCTATGATTCTGGAAAGCATAAATACTACTACTAGTGTACACCTAGATTGAAACACAATGTCAAAGACATGTATATCCGAATAATTAAGTCTAGTGTCAATTATTTGTGTAAATATATATATATATATATATATATATATATATATATAATTTATTGTATTTTATACCTGCTTATAATTGATATAATTTAAAATATTTGAGGATAATTTTTTTTGCATTCTAACTTACTTTGTTGTTTTTTGTGTTTATTTGTTTTTTGTTTGTGATAATTAACAAATAAAGAATAAACATTGATACATATTTGATAGAAGAACATGATGTTCCATAGTAGTTTTCTTTGACATCTAATAGTTATCTAGTATAAAAATTTTCAAAAAATCTAAAATACTTCAATTAATGGTAAGCCGTTAAAAAAATGAATGTTATAGAATCTAAATCATATAATTTCAATATCTCTATTAAAATAAAACGTAACACTTCAATTATTTTGTTTTCATATTTGAATATAATATTAAACATCTTAACTTTATAAAAAATAATAAGAATAATTATTTTATAGTTATAAGTAAATCTGTTTTCATTGCAGGCCTATCATTTAAACTCTTTTTTTTAATAACTCAACTATTATTTTATTATTACTTACTTAAGATTAGGAGAATTATTCTGGGATTGACCTTTGGTTGTTCAATTGAACTTGGTTCATAAGAGTTCTTTTCCCAAGAAAATTCATACAAGAAAATTAAAAATTCCACCTCAATGTTCAAATAAGAAAAGTGAATAACATGATATACTCACATCTCAGTGTTTTTCTTTCTATCCATCAGTAATCGGGGCCCACGACGATCGGTGTCATTGTTCCTGAACTGTTGATATGATCATCAAACTGAGAGAAAGAGTTCCACAAATGTCACAAACTCCCAAGTCATCGCGTGGTGAGAATCCAAAGCCAAACAAGGTTTGAACTTGAAGAAAACCCTCAACTGCCAAATTAACCCATTTAAACCATTTCCTTCAGAGCACCAAAGCCTTAAATGTCTACCAGAAAAAACTTGACTTTACCCAATCAAACACCAACATGATCAGAAGCATACAACCTCGGGTTTCTTCGTTTCCCTCCACCAATGGGCCAAGTTTCAACATTCTGGACCACTTGCAATCAATGGAAATCAATGCTCACCCCAAAGTTGAGAGAAAACTTCAAAGATATCAAGAGTGGCAATTGGTTATTTATGGAAAAGCTCAAGGGCAATATTATTATTGTTATGAATACTACATAGTATAAAACAAAGTAAATTTATGTTTATACACGGATGCTATAGGCTAATCATGTGTGATACTGATAATACACATGCCAACCTTTTTCAGCGTTTCCTGTAACTTTCATGTCATTCTTTTTTCCCTTTGAAAATATTTTAAGCACCTTTTAATATGTTACTATTATGCGTAAAACATCTAAATATTCTCCTTTTGAAAAGGATGGAGATATCTAAGAGATGTGTACGATGTTGCGTATAAAATAAAATAGTGTTTGACTAAAATAATCAGGGCTGCTCGCATTTATAAACACAAGAAACTGAAGATAAATAGAAAATTTGCATTTTGCAATGGTAATGATGAGAATACGGAACAGAGGTGGGCGCAGGATAAGCACGTGGGAGTTGCCTTTAGAATTGCACGCTGCCAATGGCATGTCTCCATAGTTGCAAAAAAAATAAGCCCTCTAACATCATATTCTCCTTAGAAATAACAAAGCAAGATTTTCTGCAAATAAAAATTCCCTGCTTTTCCTTATACGGTTCGAAGTTTTCGATGAATGATTGGCAGTTTCTGTATTGGGAGAGTATCCACATGCTCCTCCGACTTTAGCTTCTAACTAGCTCTCCTTATCTGTGCTCTCAACCATTCCTCCTTATTTTATTTGTGAAATGTTTGGTGGTGTGGATTTGATTCTATGATTTTTACAATAACTAAAATAAATAAATTTGACTTTGCATTGGTTGACACTTTTTACACTGTAATAGTGTGTGTATTATGTTTCCTATAAATTTGTTTGTTTTGCATAATGTATGGTTGTGAATATGCTAAGCTGGTGTGCTGTGTATTTATTTTACTGCATAACTTTGTAATGTAACTGATATACTGTGTAGGAGTGTGACAAGTCTGAGGCTGAATTTGATGAGATTTCATTGCCCTCATACCCTTTTATTTAAAATGTCAAAATCATTCATGGGGATAACTATTTGACTGAAAGGACATAACTTAGGCGTGTTTGATCTTCAGTGTTTCTTTCAAGCCATATATGTCATCTATCCTATCCTACCTATTTAAACTACTATATATTATTTTTCTCTCACAATAAGCCCCTTGGTTTTCCTTTCCCCTTGGAACTTCTACACCTTCTCTCCTCCATGGAAATTCTATCTTTTTAATTATTTCTCTTTTTATATTTCTGAGAGTTCTGAAGTATTCTTGAGGACTCTGACACCCTGTAAGGTCTGCCGGCTCAGTATTCAGTGTTCCACTTGGGCTTACTCAGCGGGAAAATCTATTCCTTGCTTTGGTATTTGTTAAAACTCACTAGTATTTCACCATCTGTTAGTTGCACTTCTGCGTTGTTCGGGGTGCTTCTCTGAGTGAATTATTCAAGTAGCTACTTAGAAATAGCACATGATTTAGGTGATAAGAAACTGAAAGCCATGAAATTCATGAAACTGGGATCTCGTCCTGATACATTCTACACTGCAGAAGCAGTAAGGTAAGACATTAGTTAACTCTTCTATTTTATTCTTTCTTCTTAGATGGTTTTTATTTTCTGGTTAGTAACAATATACCTTTCCTTCGAATTCGTATATATGCAGGTCTGTCTCTTCTGAAGTTTCCAGCGACCTCTTGATTCAAGTGAAGGGAAGTAGATATCTTCTTCACAAGGTATGTGAAATTGTTCATGGAAGAAATTGTTCAAAGTTGTTTTTTTTTATTATGTTACTGATTCTGAAGTTCACGGTGGTGATGTGGTTCAGTTTCCCTTGCTATCCAAGTGTTTGAGACTACAAAGGTTATGTTCAGAATCTCCGGATTCTTCTTCTCAGCACCAAATAGTCCGACTCCCTGATTTCCCAGGTGGGGTAGAGGCATTTGAGTTGTGTGCTAAGTTCTGCTATGGAATCACCATCACTCTGAGCCCTTACAACATTGTGGCTGCACGATGTGGTGCTGAGTATCTTCAGATGACGGAGGAGGTTGAGAAGGGAAACCTAGTTCAGAAGCTTGAGGTTTTCTTCAACTCATGCATTCTACGTGGGTGGAAGGATACTATTGTGAATCTTCAGACCACAAAAGCGTTGCCTATGTGGTCAGAGGACTTGGGAATTACCAGCAGGTGCATTGAAGCTATAGCAGCAAAAGTGTTGAGCCACCCCTCTAAGGTAAGTTTGTCACATAGTCATTCCAGAAGGGTGAAGGATGATGTGTCTTGCAATGGCACAGAAAGTTTGAGGCACAATAAGTCAGGAAACAAGGGATGGTGGGCTGAAGATTTGGCAGAACTGAGCATAGACCTGTATTGGAGAACCATGATAGCAATCAAATCTGGAGGCAAGATTCCGTCAAATCTCATTGGAGATGCATTGAAAATCTATGCATCTAGGTGGCTACCAAATATTACCAACAATGGAGGACATCTAAAGAAGCAAGCAGTTTCTGACTCAGAATTGGACTCAGTGGGTGAAATAGCTTCAAAGCATCGTCTGCTTTTGGAATCAGTGGTGAGCTTGCTTCCAGCTGGGAAAGGTGCTGTTTCTTGTGGCTTTCTTTTGAAGCTTTTGAAGGCATCTAACATTCTTAATGCTTCTTCATCTTCGAAGATGGAATTAGCAAGAAGGATAGGGCTTCAATTGGAGGAAGCCACAGTGAATGATCTTTTGATACCTTCACTGTCTTACGCAGATGATACAGTGTATGATGTTGAGTTGGTGATGACCATATTGGAACAGTTTATGTCACAAGGGCAGAGTCCTCCAACCAGCCCTGCGAGATCTAGGATGGCCTTTGAAAGAAGGAGGTCTCGTTCAGCAGAGAATATTAACTTGGAATTTCAAGAGAGTAGGAGGTCCTCTTCAGCATCTCACAGTTCAAAATTGAAGGTTGCAAAGCTTGTGGATAGATATCTTCAAGAAGTTGCCAGAGATGCGAATTTTCACTTGCCCAAATTCATAGCTCTTGCCGAGATTATACCAGATTTTGCAAGACATGATCATGATGATCTCTACAGGGCTATTGACATTTATCTGAAGGTAAAACATTAGAAAAAAAAAAAGTTCCTAGTGTGTTCCAATTTACTGCATAATATATTTTATATACCATGATAAAAATAAGTGGCTAAGAATTAGTAAAAAACAGTGGCTGGGAAAATATTTCGTTTTAACATTTTAGGATGTGGGACAGAATTAGTGGATAACCAACTTTATTGACCTCAAAATCTTGTCTTATTCAAAATTTATTGGCGGTTAGGTGTAGACTGACCCACCAGAAATTTGGCCTGACTGTATTCACATTCTGACTGATATGATGCAGTATGAATTCAGGTGTTGTAATTTCATTTGCTGAAAACAAGAAGAGAAAATTGCCTTCTTTGGTAGAGTTAGATCATATTACTGCCCAATACTAGGTCCAAATAGATAGGGAGAAGGGGAAAAGGAGATGCATGTTTTTTAGTCCTCACATAATTGACTGTGTCTTCCCTGAGAATTTTTGACGACCACTTATTATCCCTTCTTTGCAGTTAGCTAAATTCCACCTCAAAAATCAAACATCTCATTAATGATGTAACATGTCTGGCTGTCAGTTCAGTCAATATAGTACTACTAGAAATTAGGTCATATAAGAAAGAATTATAAGAAAAATTATTATGTGGGGATGTCTTGTATTGTGTTACTGAAATTTAGGTGTTGTTCAACTGATGATAACAAAACAGGCTCATCCAGAACTCAACAAGAGTGAAAGGAAAAGGTTGTGTAGAATTCTTGACTGCAAAAAGTTGTCTATGGAAGCCTGCATGCATGCAGCACAAAATGAGCTACTTCCCCTACGGCTTGTGGTTCAAGTTCTCTTCTTTGAGCAAGCTCGAGCAGCACAAGCTGGTGGCAAAGTGACTGATTTGCCGACCAATATCAAGGCATTACTCACTGCACATGGTATTGACCCAGCAAAACCTACAGCACCATTAAGCACAACTACAAGTATAAATGCTGAGGACAATTGGAGTGTTTCAAACTTCAAGTCACCAAAGTCAAGGTCCTCAACTCTGAGGATGAAGCTGGCTGAAGATGATGACTTCAATCAAAATGGGTTGAGTCATGATGGAATTGGAAGGAATTCTAGATTTAAGGCTATATGTGCTATTCCAACTCAACCCAAAAAAATGCTAAGTAAGTTCTGGTCTACCAATAGAACTGCCACTGAAAAGAATTGAGTGAATTATATGTTTAATTTTCAAGTTGGTAATGGTAAAATTTAGAGGGTAACATATACTCTTTTTTGTTTCTGCAAAGCGACGTGTAACTTGTAGGAAAATCCAAGAATCTAAATGTGCATTGTTGATGTAACCTATAATAATAAGAAAAGATTTTCCCCCCAGCACGAGGGGAAATCACTTTGGTAATTCTCATGTCAAAAGCTGGAGTAGGAATCTTAGGTGTCAGTGACAAATCGTGGGGCCAATGACGCTGTTCTTGTCTACAAATCTGCAACATCTGTCTCTTGTCATTTGCTGTAGCTCCTTGGTCCTGACATTGTTGACAAATTTTTTCATATTTTCCTGTGTCTCATTATATTTGTCTTATATATTTATTTCTATCCACACTGATAATCTCGGCTTTATTGAATTGATGCCCAATTATGAACAAGATTTGAAGTGTTGTGGCACCTAATAAGTAAGGTTCAACGTGTATTTGTTGTGCTTTTTTCTGGTTGGAAGAGATCTGTCGTTCATCACCACGCTGTAAATAAATATACTTTTATTCTTGCAATAGAAAGTCCGACCCAAAAGTTGGTCAAATAAACCAGAAAGCATAAGATCTACCATGAAAAAAGATATGCTTGCTTCAAAGAAGCATAAATAAAACGAACAACTGAAAACTAATCGTAGTATTCATACACAAGACATCATGGTTCTCTTCAAAATAAACACTTTGGTACATAGACATTAAACTTCAGTTTTATGTCAGAAGTTGTTTAGAATAATCTAAGTGTTGAACAACATAAGCCAAATATCTCGAAGCTTTTGATTAAAAGTAACGTTAATTCTTTATGTTTATTGGACTGAAGTTAAATATATATAATCTACCTTAATGAATACTCTCAGGAAAAAAAATCATCAGTAGTGGTGTTCCATTTAAAGAAAAAATGTTCTATTGTGTAATTGAACTCATGAAGTCTTGATTCCTAGACTTTCCTTAATTTATAAAAATTGTAAGGTGTTCAGTTGACTTCTAAGTTGGTATGGATCCACTCATGAAGGTCATTTTCATTCTCTCCTGTGATCAGGTTTTAAATGATTATCAACAATTTGGTTTTGTACAATCGTTAGAATGAACCATGTTATATCTTTCCATATACCCTTCTTTGTAGCCAAGTCTAATCTCACAAACGGAAACTGACATCTTTAACTGTTTGCGTGGCTATAACTACAAAATAACAACAGTTTCATGTTTCTTAAAATCCTAAAGCATACAAAGAAGAATCAAATAGTGGCGTCCTGGTAATGAATGTCATCATCATCATTGCTGCAATCATGGTCATGACCAACTATTGCATGAATTTTTTATCCATATACCAATGCTACTACTTTTCATTGACGAAATTTTGCATTGTTCATTTGCTCAGTTACTGTGGATTCCCTTATGATTTTTCCTTCTTCAATGGCTCTAATTACAATTCAATCATTAGTCAATATAGTCTTCACATCAACCTCAACCACCATGATGCAATCTCCTATTTCCTATCAAATTTATTCTTCTGAGTCCTCTACACTGTTTCCGTTAGTTATTTAGAAGACCAAGATCGGAAGATTAAATTATTATACAACATTACTGATTTAAGTGAGCTTTTTTTTTTATGCTCCACAACATTATACCTTCCCAGTGGTTACAACTCAAATCATAATCATGTTAGTAAATTGAATTTCGTTATCAGGGTACAATTTGCAAGCATTCTTCTCAATCAACACTTACAGAAAGAATCTGCAAATTTCATTTTCAACATTCAATTTCACTAAGTGGTACTTGTGAATGATGTATAGCCCCCTATGAATTTTGGAATAATCCCCACCTATTACCTAATCATAGATTCTCACATCCATTCCAAGTCCACTTAACAAAACACGATCTATCATAATTTCTTTAGAGATATAACACATCTTAATCCAATTTTTTTAATAGTTTATAATTTTTTTTATAAATTACTTAACTTTTTCATTAAGATCTCCTTAGATTTTCCAAATATGCAATACAAGTTTTCTTCTTCTCAAGTTATGCAAATTAACTCATCAACGCCCAACAAGCTCATCATTTAAGACTTAATTTAAGACTTAGTAATATATGTCTTCTTTCTTCAACCACCGGGGACATGAAATCATATCAACTTTCCCTATTCAATTATCTTACCCTTTCTTTTATCTATGAAGGTTTTATTTAATCATGTTGCAAAACCAAGTCTCTAATAAAAGAAAAAGAATAAAATAAGAATCCATGCGAAGGGTCCCAACATTGGAGTTGGTGCTTTCTATCGTTTCTTGTGGAACTGCATTTGCAATTTATTGTATCATATCATATGCTCCATATGCCATATATAGGATGCCATCAAAAGCATCTCATTCTATTTGTTATATATGATGACAAATACTAACATCAATAAATAAAGGGTCATGCAGAATCAAATTTCTTGTAAGTTAAAAACATAGTATAAGTACCTTGTACATAATAAACACATTTATAGTGCAAGACTGTACATTTATTTGTTAACAATCTTCTCACAGTACGACTAGTAGACAACTCTTCTCCATTTTCTCGAGTTGATTTGTTACTACCTCCACTCGAGATATATACTTGGTCACTTGTTCTCTACTCTTCATTCTCAACTTTCAAACTCGTCTCTTTGAAGTCTAACTTGCATTACACGGTTATCGCCTTTGTAAACTTTCTCAAGAATCTGCCACATTTCTCTTGAAGATTTAGCATTCACTATCTTCTCAGACTCATCAACAGCTTGATACAATATGTACAGGGCTAATTGATCATTCACCCATGATTTTCTTTATACGGCAAGTTGAGCCACTATATGCTCTACATCTTCCGCGGGCTCTTCATAGCCATTCACTACAACATCCCAAACGTCTTGGGATCCAGAAGAGTTTTCATCTGCACACTTCAATTGTCAAAGTTGACTTTCTTTGTCAACTAGGGCAGGGACATACTTTCTCTCTCACTATCTCTTTCTCACTCGGACACTTAGCTCTCTCAGCTCTGATGCCAATTTGTTAGAAAATGACACTCACTTAGATATTTTTTAGGTTTAATTGATTCGGAGGTCCCTATTTCTGTAGATTTGCGTCAATTAAGTCCTCGTATTTTGAAAGAGCTGAATTGGGTCCCTTTTCACGTAAAATTGAATCAATAAAGTCTCTGCCGTTAGATTTTGTGGACGGTGTTAAATATATTTCCTGGTAGCATGGTGAGGCGACATTTTATAACCACGTGGACATCATGGACTTAAATAATTTTTAATTTAAAAAAACTTTCTTTGGATTTCAATAATTTTAAATAATTAATTCTAATTAATTTGATTTCTAATTAATTTAAAAATCAATTACTTTCCTTTTTACATTAAATTAATTTCTTATCTCCAGGAAATTAATTTGATTTCTAGTTAATTTTATTTCCAGAAACACCCTCCCATACGCAGAAACAAAACGCAAATCCTCGTTCCAATTCGAATGAACCCTACATCTCAAATCAGAAGAAATCACAAAAACCCCCCAAAATTTGATGAACAACTGAAACCCTAAAATCGCAAAATCAGAAGGGGAAGGAGGATTTTGCTGTGAATCAAAATCTACAGAAAAGGGAACCAAAATCATCCACCCAAAATTGTTAGCCTGAAGCGAGAACAAAGAACCCAAAAGAAATCCCCAAACGACACCCTCGTCGCAACACGCAGAGGCCCTCTCTGCAAAATGTAGAAGCTCTCGTCGCGCCTCTGTCGCGCCATAGTCGCGCCTCCATTCGTTCTTCCTCTGTTCTTCTAACTTTTTTTATTTTTATTTAAAGTTATTGAAATTCAAAGAATGTTTTTTAAATTAAAAATCATTTGAGTCTAGGTAACAAAGTCTTTATGTCAATGTAATCATTTAAGTTCAAAGTATGCGTCTCACATTAAACGTTGTCCACAAAATTTAACGGCAGAGACTTTATTGATTCAATTTTACGTAAAAAGTAACTCAATTCAGCCAATTCAGTTCTTTCAAAATACGGGGACCTAATTGACGCAAATCTACAAAAATAATGACCTCCGAATCAATTAAACCTAATTTTTAATATGCTTATGGTGTATTTTTTTTTCTCATAAGCCTTACAATTTGTTGGACTAACATTAGGTCTTTAATTTCTCATAGTGCTCCCAATTATGACAAATACCATAATGATTGTAAAACATAACATAAACTTCCTGACTCTTCCTCTCCCAATGTAATAAACACTATTACTTTTAATAAATTATTTGATAACTTCTAAATTTAAGTTTATTCCTACATTATATACCAAGTTAATCCAATTCCTTTTATATTAGTTGAATCTATGTATATATAGAATAATTATAATTATAACTAATTTTATAATAGAATAACACAAAGTTCAACTAACAAAAACTATTATCCGATTAGATAATTTATATCAAAAGCATCAATGAGACGCTGTCATTAGGTGATCCATCTAAGAAATGACAAATAAGAATTTTGAGACATTGTCATTATTCTAAGATGATCCAATTTTAGAACAATCTTTCTTCTATAATGATGAAGTTCTTCACAATAATTATAGATGTTCATCGGATTGATTTGTTCTTCCTCTTTTCTTGTTCTTATGCTCCTTTGTAGCAATAGATGTTGTCAATCCAACACCAACTTCGTAATTTTTCACAATAGTGATGCAATTTTTACCTATCTCAAAGAATTAACAAAACTTTCAAATAAAAGAGGATGACTTACTAGAAAAATCACTACAAGATCCTCATCATCCATCTTTGTATTCATATTTCTTAACTCTATCTAAATTTAGTTCATCTCATTAATGTGTTCCTTCAACAACGAATACAAAACTTAAATAGTAGTTTCTTGAGAAACAATCTATTATAGACAAACTCAATCATGAAGAATTTTTCTAACTTCAACCACAATCAATTTGTCCATCATAAAATTTTTCATATAAGAGAGACAAAATCATTAATAATTGAGTTTTCTCTATGAAATTTTAGTAATTGATCTATTCATATAGGTCATTATGTCAAGAAGAGATGTCATACGTCATGTTCCTTTCAACAAAGCAAGAATCTTGATGTGTCACATAATGAAATTATTTTTTCCATAAAGTTCTTACTTGATTGTGTTAGTGATATTTTTTAGCGTCTTTTTAAGGTTCTCTTTGCAACAAAAAGAATTTATCTTAACGAAGGATCTACTTACAAATGAAGAACATATCTGAGTCGAAACTCTACTATAATTTTATTGGATACCAAAGTTCACTAGTAAAATAAAGGGATTAGAAAGCGCCGTATAGGCTTCGGTTTTACAGAAACCGAAGTGTATAGATCTATATGTCTCGGCTGCCCCGACACCGATGCCTAAAGCCCGCTACTGCCTCGGTTCTAAGCTAAATCGAGGCATAAAACTGTGCTCCATACCTGCTCCGCCTGCCCAGATGGAACTGCTCTGCCTGCTAGTTGTTCTGATGTACAGCTACTGCTTCGGTTGTACTCAGAACCGAAGCATAAAAGGCCTGCAATTCGTATTTCCACACTGACCGAGGTGATGATGCAGCTTTTTTTTATTTTTGTCGATTCTTTGCGCCTCGGTTACATTACTGACCGAGGTAGTATCGTTTGTTTACGCCTCGGGTGTTGGAAGACCGAGGTAGTAATGTTTGTTTACGCCTCGGGTGTTGGAAGACCGAGGCAGTAAGCTGTTTAAATCGTCCGCGAAACAGAACCACTCTTCTCTCATGTTCATCTTCTTCTCAGCGCAAAACAGAACCACTCTCCTGTTCATCTTCTTCACCACCGCCAAGTGCTTTGGTCGTTTCCTCTGCAACGTTTGGAGCGCGCCTTTGCTTCCATCTCCGTCGTCGGTTTGCTGCTGCCTCTGGCCCAAGGAGGACCGAGGCATATAAGCCTCTTATTTCCCTAAAATTTTTTCCCAAATTGAACGAAAACCTAGCTCCCTCGCTCTCGCCTCCCCTCGCTCTCGCCTCCCTCCCCTCGCTCTCGCCTCCCTCCCCTCGCTCTCGCCTCCCTCGCTCTCGCCTCCCCTTGCTCTCTCCTCCCCTCGCTCTCGCCTCCCCTCGCTCTCGCCTCCGTCGCTCTCTCGCCTCCGTCGCTCTCTCGCTCCGTCGCTCTCTCGCTCCGTCGCTCTCTCGGTCTCGCTCTCTCGCTCCGTCGCTCTCCGCTGCTTCGGGTAGCTGCTTCAGGTTTCAGGCAGCTGTGACCGTCGCCGGAGAGCTTTTGACCGTAGCTGCTTCGGGTTTCAGTAGAGTTTTGCATTTGGTTTGTGAGATTTTGTTTTGATTTGTTGAATTGAATCTAAGAACAACATCTTCCCTCTTGTTTTGATTTTGTTTTGATTTGTTGAACAGTTATATTGTAAGAGTGATGCATGTAATTTTCCCCAAATTTTACCTTCATTTTACTCTTATCTGAGAACAACATCTTCCCTCTTGTTTTTACCGAAGCTTTGGAATCAAAAGAAAAAAAGATTGGTTTGTTTATGTGTTTATCTGAGAACAACATCTTCCTGCTTCGGGTATACTTGCTTTCTTTTTACTAAAAAAATTGTCTGTTTGGGAGCTTGATGATAACAGTTGAAAAACTGTTATTTTCATGCTTAAAATTGATACTAAAAGCAACCTTTATGCTTAAAAACTAGCTTGAAATCATGCTTTTACTCATATTTTCAGAAATAAGAGAGCTGGACAGGTTTATGCTTGATTTCAGTGTTTTTGTGCAGGTTTTAAGGTGAATTTGGTGAAAGAAGTGAAGAAGGAGAGAGATGGAATCAGAAAAGACATCAAAAAGTGCAAAAGGAGAAGCCGAAGTTACCGCTCAACGGCAGTTTACCGCTGAGCGGCACTCAAGAGCTCACGGGAGGACCGCTGAGGGGCAAAATGGCCGCTGAGGGGAGAAAACTACTCACGCACTCACCGTTGAGCGGCTAATTGAATGATTTGAAAGAAGAATTGAAGTACCGAATGATTGGAGTGCTGAAAAGTCAACCAGAAACCAGAAAAGTCAACCAGTCAACCAGAAAAGTCAATCAGTCAACCAGAAAAGTCAACCAGTCAACCAGAATACGAAAAAAGTCAACCAGACGAGTTTTGGGCCAGTTTTATGCGATTTTATGATCTGTTTGGGCCTGGACCCGTTTTCTATTATTTTTATGTCCTATTTAAAGGCCTAGATGTCTGAGGGTTGGTATCTTTGGCTGGGACGAAGCAAATACTCTCTCTTCCACCCCTTTGAAGGAGGATCTTGGATGCTCAGGCTACCTCTTCACCTTTTTAGGGTTTTATCTTTCATTCTTTCATTATTGTTCATCTAGGTTCACCATGAATATGGTGAACTAAACCTTGTATGTTTGTTGGGGAATCAATGTAATCTTTTGAAGCTCTCATATATGGAATTTGTGCTTGCATCTTAATCTAAGATTTATGCTTTCTTTTATCATTAGTTAGGGTTTTTCCTCTTTGCTTAATGCTTGCTTTGTTTAACTCATTCAATGCATGATTATTGGTTTTGTCGATACGGACACGTACGGGGAAGTCTAGATCTGGGGAATTTCTCCCAATAGGTATAGTGGTTGCCTTAAGCTCCTGTGCTAAATAAACTAATTATTAGGGATGCTAGGAATCGTATGAACTCGTAATTAGGGAGAAGCCTTCTTTGAAAGGTAATTTAGAGAGTGGCATTAACAATGATGAATTGAATGTTGAATTCCTAAAATATATGAGAGTGAATAAGATGAAATTGATAACCCCAACAACATACTCATCCATATATTCCATTGAAAGTATTTGTATTTTGCTTTAGCCATTGATCACATTCATGCATACATGTTTATTTTCTGTTTTGCATATTAAATTCAACTTATTTCGTCCTTAAGTCTTAGCTAATCAACAAATCACATAACTAAACTAGGTCGTGAGTCCTTTGGGAAAACGATACTTGGTCTTACCGAGTTTTATTACTTGAAACGATTCGGTCATACTTGCCAATTGTAAAACAAGTTTGTGACATCATATTTTGGTGATCATAAATTTGTCCATCACTTGAGCAGAGGCATAAGACCGCAAAAAAAAAAAGGACCCTACTGCCTCGGTTCAGCCTTCAACGGAGGCAGTAGAGGGAGAGAAACAATTTCGATTCTAATAACCGAGGCCTAATCGTACCATTTTATGCCTCGTTTCAAAACCGAGGCATAAAGTCTACCACTTTTTACTTCGCCTGAATATGTCTCGGTTCAGGAACCGGTGCCTATCAACGAAAATAACCGCTGTCATTTCCCCGATCTGCACTAGTGGTTCCAAGAACTTACAAAAGAAGAAGATAAAACTCTACTATAATTTTATGGGATATCAAAGTTCCAAAATCTTTTACAATCGAAGAATATGTCTAAGTCAAAACTCTAATATAATTTTATTAAGTATCAAAGTTCTAGAAACCTAAGAATGAATAACATATATGAGTTTTGAGTTGGAACTTTAGTATAATTTTATTGGGTATCAAAGTTCTAAAAAAATATATGTTAATCTAGTAAATACAAAATTAATGTATTAGACAAAGAGTTTTAAAGAAAACAAAAACAATTATCTATAAATATGCATAAAAAACAAAAAAAAAAGTAAATAAAAAATAAGAATATAAACAAGAGAGAGAATATTACAAAAGATTATCAATAAAAAATAAACGCACAAGTCGGTCCAACTCCTTTTAACTTAATTCAACTAATCCATTATAATATAAGAAATGAAGACACTAGCAAAATTATTTTATTACTCATATATATTGTGTTGATAAGTATCTTAAAAGTTAGATTTTTAATAATTTAATACTTTTAATTTTTTATTTATATTTATTTTACTCTCACGTGTAGAAAAGTTTTTTTTTTTTTTTATTTTTTATATTTATTTTGTTGTCACATATCCATAGAATTTATTTTTTCCCTTTTATCTATTTTTTCATTTTTAAACTACATAATAAATCTTTCATGATATATATAGTCATACATTTAATTAATTAAATCACTTTATTAAGTTGCTTAATAAAATATAATGACTATGAAATTCAGTTACGTGTATATATATATATATATATATATATATATATATATATATATATATATATATATATATATATATATATATATATATTAATAAAATTGTTTACACTATCATATAAAAAAATTCTAATTACATTGTCATATAATAAAATTAAATTTAGAAAAAATATATTTTAGGTTTATGTCTTAAAATAATATTATTTTAAAAAATAACATAAATTTATTAATAATACAAATTATTTAGACTATCATATAAAAAAGTTGTCATATAATAATTTTATGTTAGAAAAAATTATCAATAAAAAATATATTTATCATTTTTGTAACATCCCAAAAATACAGTGTAAAACTATATAAGAGAATTATCACATATTAACAATACTACATATCAGTTCAACACTCAGCGAAATACGATTACGGCCGAACGGCCTTACATAACAGTAGGAAATTTAAAATCGGACGCTAGCTACCACGAGACCGAACGGTGTACAAAATAACTTATACCGAACGGTCTTACAAAAGATAGAGTTAACAACAGACCGAACGTTTCTAAGGTTCGGTCTTCACTTCTGATGCATCTTCCAATACTTCTTCCAACAACTCTTCTCCTTCTGCTCACATCCACACGGATGATCATTGCAACAGGACAACGACAGGACGCACAACATAGACAAAAATGGTAAACATGGTAAGCTTATGTAATTTAATTTATTCCATGACAACATACAACAATCATAATTAAATCAACAACACCCAAATCATCATTCATACATCATGGCATGCAAATAACGACCACTTGACTCTGACTGTCCGGACTGTATGAATCCTGTGTAGTTACGACGTTCGTGCACCCGGGTGATGTAGTAACTGGGATACCCTCAACAGTTGACACCCGAGGTTGATTCGTTCCGTCCAAGTTAACCTTATGGACTAGGACCTCCTGCCATTCCCACATATGACTTACTCATCTCTACATGAGAACGAGTAATCATGGAATATCAGGATGAACGCCCGCTAAGCTTTGCCCACATTCATACTTTACCAATCAATAACCACTTCCTGAGATATTCCTCCCTGGAATACTCGTTCATAATCACGCTATTTCATTCACATCACATTTCAAACTCCATTAAAATCAATCATTAAAACATTCGACTGAAATAAGATCACACTCTCTCATCATCTCATAAATTCGACTGGAATAACACTTCTTAGAAACTAACATGACTGAGCGTTACTTATTAACTTAAATAAACAGACCACTAAGAGTTCAAAACGGACGTCCCGAAGCCCAGGCCGAGTACTAAGACTCTAGGCCAAACACCTTTTAATGACCAACACTATTTGATGCACGATACTGATACTGATGAGAAACTATGAGTAACGAACGCTATCGAGTTTGAATGAAGACTCTTATTCTAAACACGGTAATAATATATTATAGAAAACAAGACCCAGCGCTTGGTTTAAGACCGAGCCCTGTAGAAACCGAACACTATTGAACGAGCAATGGTCCAAGACCAAGTGCTTATCAGGAACGAGCGCTACTGAAACTGAACGCTTGGTCCAAGACCGATCACTAATAAACTCACATAAAACGAATAAATATAAATATATACAATTGAGCCACCACTTATTCTGAATGAAAAAGAACAATAACGTCTACGACCTTAAGTAATATAACACATTAACTAAACTGTTTAGGAAGTCTAAAGAAGAACTACACTTAGGCTGAACACTCATATATAAATATCTACTATTATAACACGTTCTTCATTAACGAAATCCTTTCTAGAAGAAGAACTTAATATGAACAGACGCTCAATGAAAACTGAACGATGATTACAACTCTCGGTCACAGATTATCTATTCCTATATAATACTACAAAAAGACTCTTAAACATTATCCCTAACGCATGATAATTCAAGTAAGACCATACACTCCCAAGAAGAACCGAACGCTCATTAATGACGCTCGACCATACTATCACCTTTGCTCAGAATACTACGGTTCGAAGATTAAACTCTATCCCAACTCAGTTCACAGCATATATCATACATCCATCCACACATCCAAACAAGCAGTACAATCATATTTCATACTCATCAAATAATCAAACAACGTATCATGCAAGCATACAAACATTCAACACAACAAGCTAAATCAAATTATATAAGCTTCCCTTACCTCTATACGTAACTGAACGCTCAACTATGCAGAATTAGAGCTCCTCACTACCAAAGACCTAACGTATGACGACCGCGTTTTAGGAATACTGAACCACACGGAAAACCAGAAACGCTCAGAATAATACTACCCACTCAGGCGACCAGAAATAGAGGGTTGCATGCGAGTCTAAACAAACGTGCTCAAAGAGAAGGAAACTCGCCAGCTCAGAATTACAAACCGATCGGTTTAAACGGAAGCTCTTGACGCCGGGAGTGTTCCAACGATGCCTGAGAGGTGATCGGAAGAAGGCAAAGTGAGGTTTTCTTAGAGAGAAGGTAGAGATTTTAGAGAGAAAGAGGAGAAAATGGTTTCGGCAGTTTGGAGAAGAAGGAAGGCATGCAGAGAAGTGGCACAACATTTGAAATTTGGCCTTAAATACTGCCGTCACCCAAAACGAACGGTCACTCTCCTACAGCCACCTGTTTTCCACTAACTGAGACACTCATTCTCTTCTTGGCACATGGATCCCACTACTTGGGGTTTTGGGTGCATTTTAATGGGGTCTGACAATTTTTATATTAAATTATTAGATAAATATTTTTATTATTGAATATTCTTTATACTTTTATTATATAAAAGTTGAACTAATATTATTTAATAAAAAATTAGCATGAATCATATATACATAGAGTTTTTATAAAGTTTTAAATAAGGGTTAATTATATTTTTAGTCTCTAAAGTTGGAAGTAAAATTAGAATTCGCTTTTATCTGAAACTTTGATACATTTTGGTCTCCAAACTTTGAAAATAAATTATATAATCTTTTTAACCCAACAATGTTAATCTCTTTTTACGTGTTAAATGGTCTTCCGAATTGACATCTGAGCTAGAATGTGTTAAATAATGTAAACACCCACTAGAAATACCACTTGATGAGTAAAAATACTAATGCAATTGGGATAGAAGAACTATATCCATTCATTTTAAAAGTTTGAGGATCAAATAGTATCAAAGTTTTGAACAATAACAAATTTCAATTTTTCATTTAAGTTTAAGAATTAAAAACATATTTAATCATTTCAATAATTATATTTGTCACAAAATAAATTAAAAGATTCAGTAATAAAAAAAATTACATTTCTTAATATTATAAATTTTGTTTTATATTCAATAAATTTACTTTTAGTTCAACTTCAAATGGTTAGAGCATGTAACTTTAATAAACACAAAACAAAAAGTGAAAACTAGAGATTTTAAACGAGCTATATTTGTAACATAATAAATTAAAATAGTGTACTCAATAGTTCATTTAAACGGATTTTAAATTAGATATTTGTAAAAAAAAATCATACTTTTTAATATTATAAATTTTTACTTTTTATAATAAATTTTAGTTTATTATAAACTTAAAAATGTAGAGTTTAAGACTTTAGTACAATCTAAACAAAAAGTAAAAATTAACAAACTAATTGTTTTTAAAATATGTCATTAATATATTTATATTGTTATTACTTAAGTTTTGTAAATATATATTCGACGTACATTAATTGATCGAGTCTAACAACACACTAAACAAATATAACAATAAATATTATATAAATTTAACAATATATATATTAGATGAGTATAACAAAAAACAAGTATAATACACAATAAAAAAGTTTATTCATATATTAATTAGATGAATATAAAAAAAAAATATTAGACGATGAGATATAAAGTAACTAGACAAGTCTAAACATACATTCATTAGACAAGTACAAAAAAATATTAAAAAAATTTATTAATACATTAATTAAACAAATTTAATAATATATATTAGATACCTAACTTTTTTTAATTAAAAGTTGGGTTTTAGGGGGCGAAAGAGGAAAACAGCGGTTAAAAACAAGGGACAGACCTAATATAGAAAAAGAGATTATGATAATAATCTTTAAAATATTTATTAAAAATAATAGAATAGATTAATTCAATAATGTTTTACTTTATTAATCTTTCACTTAAATATTTAATTAACATGCATTCTTACTCTTGATAAAAGATGGTTTAGTTAAAAGAAATATTGGTCATTAGAACTTATTTAATTAATGACTACTTTCTTAATTTGCATATATATTATTTTAAAAGACTGATAAATGATGCAAAGGAATTACATAGTTATTAAAATTAATTGAAATCAGAGACCTGTTTGCACACTCATGACTTGACTTGCTTTTCTTTCATTTCTATTTCTTTATTTAATCTTACTAACCGGAGAAAACGAGTATTCTGGATCCAACTATATCTTTGTAATACACTTGGATCCATTGGTTCTTTCCTTCTGCACCCCCATGCTCTCCACCTGCATCTCTTACTCCTTGAAATACCATTTATACCCTTATGAAAAGAATATAAAGTTGGAAAGCATTCGGTTCGTTGGAGTGTTTCTGTTGTGTTGTCAAGACTGTGATTTTCAATTTGGTGGTGGGTTGTCAACGGAGGGAGAGGTGCCGAAAATTCGGGGGTGCAGAAGAAATCATGAGGATGCAGGAAGCATTGGCATTATGTAAGTGATGAGTAGGTTCCATTTTGAATAGTGGGCCTCTGATTACTTCTCTTCAAACCCAATCCATATTATTGTCGCAGTTCCCCTTGTATCCGAAGTTCAACCCATATTATCATGCACCGTTCTCCAATTTCACATTATTTTCTTATAATAACATTGGTTTAAATCCTCATATCGTCCTCATATTTGTTGGAGAATCTCAAGTGAGTCCTCGTTTTTAACTGTCAAAATTAGGTCCATATATTTGTAAAATGTCTCAATTGGGTTCAAATATTTGAAAAATTAAGCCAATTCAGCCATATCCGTAAGTTTTCGCAGACGACGTTAAAATGTGATGACAATGAATATGCTGAGGTGGATATTTTATTACGTGGAAATAATTAAATTATGACATGAAATTTAGTAAATTAAAAAAAAATAGAAGCAACATTCAAAAAAACCCTAGCTTCATTCTTCTTCACCTTGGGAGCATCTCATCCTCCGTTAACCTCATCACCCATGATCAACTTCTCTTTGCAAACCAATACCGTAAAAACCCCAAAATGACAAACCCTAAATCGTTCCTGTTCTGTTCACCACCACTCCTCTCTTTATCACTGTTTTGTTCAGCACTGTAAAAACCCCGAAGTGGATTTAGGATTTTGGTGTATGAAAGAAATTGAGGATGAATTTGATGGGTGGAAGAAACGCCACGTAATGCAGAAACTTTGCATCTTCACTTTCAATATGCAGTATAAAAATGGGTGGAAGAAAACTAATTGGGATAAGTGAGAAATTGGAATCAAAGATCGATGGAAGAGAGAGATAAAGCGTCGGGGCGACGTGCTCACGGTTGTTCGTCAATGGAGGATGCGAGAATTGCGTTTCTTTATATAGCTCTCCTTGCAAGTCTCAAAGCAGGCTGAAGGAAGATGATGTTCGCGATGAAGGGTGCGAATCGCAGCTGTGATGATGACTTCCTGGGGTTTTTGCACTTGGATTCTGTTTTGGATGCAGATTGCGTTTGGATTTTTTGTATTTCCTTTTGCAGGTTGAAGGCACGACGAAGGCGATCGCGGCGGCGTCGTGCTCGTGGTGGATGGCGGTCTTGCGATGGTGGCGGTTCGGCAGTGGCGGCTGGGGTTTTTGTCTAAAGGGAAATTAGGGTTTTTGTAGATAGGAGATTATGGGTGGTGATGTGGCAGGCTAAAGGGCGATGATTGGTTGGAGGAATAAATTTTTCCACGTTAAAAACTCTTAATTTTAAAAAAATTTCTACACAATAAAACACTCTTACATCAGCGTGCACCACGTCATTATATTTTAACGTTGTCTATGAAAACTTAACGACAAGGTTTAATTGACTTAATTTTTCAAATATTTGGATCCAAATGAGACATTTTACAAGTATATGGACCTAATTTTCATAGTTGAAAAAACGATGACCCAGTTGAGATTCTCCAACAAATATGAGGACGATTCGAGAGTTTAAACCAATAAGATTATAATCAATTAATTATAAATTTATGAAAAACGTGATGAAGAATCATATAATTTTAATTGGTAAATTATGTTTAAAAGGTATAATTTTTTATTATACAAATTTATTACTAAAGAAAATATTAAAATCCATTTCTCAAAATTTTGATTGAGTGTTCCTCTTTGAGAACATAAAATTCCAACTTTCATTCCTAAGAATTACAAAATATCAATCACATTAGTTCTTCTCCATTGTTCAATAACTAATTTGATGAAAATTTTCAACTTTTCAGATAAAAAAAAGTTGTCTATGTACTTTCAGAAACTAACGTGAAAATGTGGGTGAGTGTTTAATCAAGAAAATAAAACTATTCTGTATAAAAAAAATGTGTAATTTATTAAAGTTGAGACAAATAAATAAATCATCAAAAGTAACTTTTAATATATTAGCTACTAGTTGATTACTAATAGCTTGGTTGGTGGTTAATAATACAACACCCTTTGATTAATTACATTTAATAATTGTATGAGAATTTTTGTAATTTTAATTTTGTGTAACTTGAAAAGAAAGCAAAGGAAGTTTGATGAGAACCTAATGAACAGAAAAGTTAGTGAAAGTACGTTGCCAGCGTAACATTGTTACCCATATATCAAGCACAATTTAATGTCATTAAAAATATTCTCTTATGTTAGTAGCTTCTACTTCAATGGACCATCTTATTAGAATAGCATTTTTAAGAACAATCTTTATATCTATCATGTTCTATAGCCTCATTTTTCCTCATCTTATCAATGAAACAGAGCCAACGAATGGTTTCACTCCACAACTCAATTACCATTAATAACATTTTATTCTTTTAAAATATAATCATTTAGAGATTTTACTTCACAAAATTCATATTTTTATCAAATTCATAACTTCATTTATATATTGTTTTTAAGATATCTTACTTGAAGTGCTAGAAAATTTATTTAATTAATTATATTAAAAAATGTAAATGAAATGAAAGTTTGAAAAAATATTTATTTTTAAAATAAAATAAATCTCTATGTTAAAATGAGAGAACAAAAACTACGTATTGAGTAAAAAAATATAGAGAAGTCGTGGATAAACATTCATTACTATTAAGCCTCTTTTCTACAAGTTACCGACATGATGTATCTCTAACTTATTTTTTTACTTTCAAAATAACTAAACATTTAAATTTCTTTCTCAATTCACTTTTTTAATTATTTTTATGTAAACTAAATATCAAACTCGGGTTCAAGAAATCAGGTAATGAAACTAAACTATATTTTATTATTAGTTGACAAAAGTGTAATGACCCTGATGTATTAGCATAAAACTATAAATATTAACGTGAAATTTAAATATTACAATTAGATGATCAGTAAATATTTGTCTTTTAAGATCATTTGTTTTTCTCTTTAAGTTTTTTATTGTTCAATCCGACACAAAATCAAAATAAAAATTATTGAGATATCTTATAATATAAAATTAAAGTGAACTTATTTAATTGTAACGTTATTCAGTTGGTTAAAAATTTGATTTACATTAAATTTCATCATAATTTTTTATCATGTCGAAAGTTGATAAATTTTCTTTCATTTGTTAGATATTTTGTTTCACTCAATGTACTTTTTCTTCAATTCGTTGCATTCTTTCATCTATGTGTTTTAATTCATGCATTCCAAATTATATCTTAATCATATGTCTTCTTTCATTACTTTTCCAAATTTGTTAGACGAAGTATCAATCAATAAACCACCACATAATGGAGGAGAGTGTCATTTATGTTTAGAGAGCTCATAATTTTCATACTTTGACCCTATAACATCGGTTTAACCATAGAAGTCAATATCATGTCACCATCATAGGAAAGGTCTTCTAATATGTATGAAATGGATAATTTTCGACCCTGGTTCATGAGATGTGCGAGAGTAACTCTCCATACCTGGTTCAAAACTTCTCCCAATAAAATTCTTGAATCGAAACCTTTCACACCTCCCGTGCTCACGAAACTACAAATAATTTTTAACAAAATCAACCGTTGAAAAGCATTTCAAAGAAAGTAACAAATTTTGAATATGACACATTTACTTACATTGTTTTGACCTTGTTGTCCAATAGAATTCATGACTATTAAAGGAAACATTGTACAAAAGATATATCAAAATAACTTAACAACAAAAACAAAGAAAAACCAAAACGAACCACGAAAACTTACAAACGGTGTTTTTTCGTCTTCAATGGTGGTTTTCGCCTACAACGATACTTCCAAACAGTGGTTGGAAAGAAACAAACGACGAAAAACTTCAAAACTCGCGTCAATGGTAATTTCAACCTTCAACGATACTTCGAAATGACAATACATTCGACTCGAACGGCGGCGAAGACATAAACGTCAATAGAATGATAAACGGTGCTTTGTCGGCGAACAACAATTTATGTAAAATAAGGTTTGTGGGTGAAAGGATGTTTTCTCTCGCAAATGAGATTTCCAAGTTTTGAATCCCAAAAATAAAACTTGCGAAATTGAAAAACCTTAAACTCCAAATGTCTTATATTTTTACGTCATTTAAATTTTTTTTAATATTTTCTAAATAGACCAATGAAAGGCTAAACACTTATCAAATTTTAAAATTAAAAGCTAATCAAATTTTAGAGTTGAAATATCATTATCCATTTGAAAATTCACTAACTCCCCATTGAGTATAATATTTTGCGAGTGACCTTGTTATTTACGTCCACAAATTTGTGAGTGAATAGCAGCGATGATATGCGTGATATGGTCAAAAGAGGAGATTTACGGGTAAATAGTATAGGGAATGTGCCATTTTATGAAATAACCCTCATTTTGTCATTTTATGAAATAACACTCTCCGCTACCTACCATTTCCACCGGATCTCAAAACCCATATTTAATCACCCCACAAAAAAATCATTCATTTCGAAGATAAAAGTTTTTTCTATCATAATTTTAGTTTTTAATTTAATAATAATTTAATTTAAAGTTTACTAAAAAAATATTTTTGGATATAAAGCAATTAAAGAAAATGGTTTTTGTATGATTATTGTTAGTATAGAAAAGTGTTAAAGTGAAGAGCGTGCATGGGGCTGATAAAGGTAGATCGTATTTCTGAAACCCAGGAGGGAAGAGAAGGCATAGCATAGCGTAGCATAGAATAGGGAGATAAAAAGTAGGTCATTATCACAGTTATAGTTTCGAGAATACCTTTTCTATTTCTATTCTCAAACCCACACCCGTGCTCATACCAGTCTCTTCTCAAGATTTTTACTATCAAATCTCCATCAATCTCCCTCACTCTACCATTTTCTTTTTTTTTCTTTTCTTTTCAATACATGACAGTAAAAGAATAATAATGAAATGCAGATTTTGGCAGATAAGAGATCGAAGCAGTGACGACAAAACAGTGGAGACGGCAGAATGCGGTGCTTTTTCTTTTTGTTTTGCTGTTTCTCTTCTGATAAAGCTATCGGAGATAAGAGATACACAGCATGCACATTTTTGGATGACGAAGAGGTATATGCAATAAAGGTAGCAAGAAAATGTTTAATTAAACTATTAGTTTTATATTATTTTTACTTTTCATTTGTTTTTTATATTTTTTAATTACTCTTAGTTTTAGTTTTCATTTTATACTTTTTCAATCTTTGTTGTTCACCTTTCTACCAAACGCATTGAGAATAATGTTTAAAAGAGATGTCATTACGATGGCATAATCTAACTATACACTAGAAAAGTTGTCAACTTAATAATGATTATGACAATAAAAGTTTCATCTTATCGTTATGAGTGTTCGGTATTGATTGTATTAGCTTTTTGTTAAAACGTTACTCGAACCAAATATCTAAACTAGTTGTAGTTTGTCCACGCTGGACTTTTACTTAATATAAAATTCAGTTTATATCTTATTGTTTTAGTATTTATTATCGTATGTACTCATGTGCTATGCGGTTTAAGAGGAGCCAATTACTAAATTTTAATAGTTTTATTATATTTTTTAATAATTATTAAAAATGTCTTTTATTAACATATTTTTAATAGATATATTTTCTATTTAAATTACATAAATAACATATGATGTTGAGATTCTATAAATACATAAAATATTTCATCTAAAATTCGTATTTGATATTTTATTCATAAAATGTTCAATTATATTACTAATTTAAGCGTAAAAAAGTTATTTTCATGTAAATTTTTTTCTATTCTTCAACTTTTAGAAGTATACGTCAAGATTTTCTTATAAAATCATATTTTGTCACCTACGTAAATTTCGATGAAAACAATTATTTAAATAGGTTTTCTTATGTAAGATAACCATTAAAACTTTTTATAGAAAAAAAAACTAGTTCAACTTAAGCTAAAATATATAATGAGTCAGTATCTTTTTCTTTTTTTGGAAATGAGAAAATACTCAAGCATGAGAAACAATTGAGTTATATGATTTATGATTTAAACATATTATGAATATTTAAGTTTGGTGGATGAGAGGTACACATATCTTAAATATGAATTAACGGAGAATATATATTATAAGAGTTCAAGTGATCATTCAAATACTTTATAACATTCAAGGTGTTTTAAGAATTTGTTAATTTTTTTTCTCTAATAAAGTAATAGTCGCTAGAAATGAAAGAATTCTAAATTATGTCTTTTTTGGATGACCATTCATGTAAAATAAATCATGGTTGTATCACTTATATACATGTATATACATTGAGTAAATATATATATATATATATATATATATATATATATATATATATATATATATATATATATATATATATATATATATATATATATATAAAGTTTGACTTTTGATGAATAATCTTAATTAGGTAATAAGCATAATCATTATGAGTGACATAAGGATGCCTAAGATGGTATCGTGTCTTAAGTGACTTTAATGAAAATGAAATTTAAATTAACAAAAGTATTTTAACTCTATTATTGCTTAATTATGTTGAAAAGATTTTAAAAGGTGATAAGTTGTGAAGAGATGTACGTTTGACTTAATTACAAATGTACATCTAACCTAATAATAGATACTTTGTGATATCTTAACATTGAGAACATAAATCAACTAAGTTCTAAGTAGATAATATATATTTGATGTTAATTTGTAATAGACTTATATTATCGTAATTTTAAAAGTCCTTCAAATGACATTTTATACTTTATTGTGATATAATGTGTGGTTGAGATTGTTTGCATACAATCTTAAAATACGTAGAATAATATTATATGATATTATGTGTTGTTTTTATTAATTTACCTTATATGATTGTTGTATATTACCATTATAATTCTAATTAATACCCAAATAAATCATTCTACTTTGTTGATAAATGAAAGTAAAAAAACTTATAAATGATCATATAAAACACAATCCTTACTATTTTAACATTCAACATCTATTAAGGTAAATTTGAAAAATAAAATAGCATAACTGAATTTTTAAATAATATATTTTCTCATGTTTAACTTTATTGAGCAGATGACTATAAGTTCTTTCCGTTTGAGTTATGAGCCGACGAAGAGAACTCATTTACAAAGTGGGTCAGTAATAAAAACATTTAACATTTATTGCTAGTATTATTAGTTATGTATAACAAGGTTGAATCTTTATCTTATATTGAATATGATTTATGATGTGATTCATAAAGGATATAGAATTTTCATTTCAACATCAATTATGAAAATAAAAAGAAATTAGATGTAAAATTTAAAACACTCGTATGGAAAAATTGAACATTAAATCAATAATTGTATTATTAAACGATGAAACAAATGTTTCTAAAATTATACATATACATGCATATATTTTTAAGAATTTTAGTCTATTTACTTTTAACATTTTATTGGATTATAAATAAGTATTACTTTTTTTAAATATCTATAAGATAAATTAAAAGGTTAAGTATGTTTTTAATGTTTTGAATTCATCCATCTCCGAAACATTCGTATATTTTGATTTTCAAACTTTAAAATTAAATATATACAGTCCTTTTAATATAATTATATTAAATTTTTTTGACGTGTAAAACGAGTTTCGTACTAATATTTTAGTTGTATACATTGTTTGACACATTATCTCTTCAATGTCTACTAGGAAACACATTTGCTACATTAAAAAATTTAACATAATTGGGTTAAAAAAGTTATATCAATTCATTTTTAAAGTTAGGGAGCAAAATGTATCAAACTTTCAAATTAGGACAAATTTCAATTTCGTGTTAAAATTCATGGACTAAAAACATAGTTAACTCTAAATTAAATTGTGAGTGTAATGTAATAATGTTCATGAATATTGTTAAAATAATGATAAGTTATTTTCTTTAATTTTAATTTATAATGACACTCGTGTGAGCATCACAAGAAATTGCATATTATAAATGGTCTCAACCAATCGATAACAACAAAATTTTTTAGATAAATTGAGTTTATCAACAGTAAAAATTATTGGTAAGGTGGTCGTCAACAAACTTTACGTAGAAATGACGAAATTTGTTGGAAATTACCGACGACCACAAATCCATTCGTAAAATATATGATTAAGTTTCATTATTCCTCCTCCTTTTCCTTTTTCTTTTTCATCTTTTTCTTCATTTCTTCTTTTTATGGTTGTTGTCGTTGTTGTACCACTATTGCCACCTCTAGCTCATCCTCCTCTCTTATTTACGCTCTTCTTTCTTCACCTTTTCTTTCTTCGTCTTCTTCTCTAACTTTGACAACCACCGTTGCACCTTTACATCCCTAATGTACCAATGTTTCACCATTAAGCCACCGTCACCATCAAGCCACCACTAACTCCCCTCTTCCCTCCCTTCTCCCCCTTCTTTTCTTCTTTTTCTTTTCTTCTTCGGAGAATTTGATGTCCAAATTATCAATAGATTTATTTATAAACTTTTTGTCAATAACAATATTAATAAATTATCAACAACAATATTTATCAAAAATGATAATTTATTAATAAATTTTATAAAAAAAATTATTACGATGAAATTATTTGTTGATAAATTAAATTACGAAAACTCAAATTTACGACCAGATTAATTGTCGTGAATAATTGTTACTGTCGTGAATAATAATTCATACAGTGGAATGACGTTAAGTGCATTATTTAATAGGCACATGCATACATAACATATTATCTATCATATTTAATAGGCACATGCATACATAACATATTTAATAGTAATGAGATTAAATTTGTAAAGAAATTTTTAAAGATAAGTGTCACAAATTTATTGGTTGTCCCCAAATTGTTTTAAGAACTGGACAACCATGAATCAAATTACTAATTCTTCTATCAATTCTACCAGTGTCACTATTTCTGTTTTAAACAATTGATCGATTTTCTATCATCAAAATAACCACTGCAATTAATTTAATATCGTCACAACTATTGTCATAGGTACATATTTCAGAATTTGATTTTCATAATAATATTCACAAATGAATTATTGACTCTAGAACTACTTCATGTATTAGTTGTCACAAATAGGGATATAATTCAATCATTCCTATTCATCATTTTTATGTTTTATTGTCCAATTCAGCAAAAGTTAAAATAGAAAACATTAACATGATCAAAATAAATTAGTTTCAGTTTATTGTTTCTTCTCCTTTTTAATATATAAGTCCTCTTTAGGACTCTTATTATATCAAAAATTTTATCAGAATAAACAATTTTTTTTTCATGAGGTTCATACCATAATTTTAATAAGGATTAAATAGGTTAAATGGTTGTTTAAAATTTATACACATTAAATTTGAAATTATATGAAAAATTAAATTATTAACATATGTTTTAACTCATGTATTTTCCATAAAATACGTCGTAAATATTGAAAAGTGGGTGGATATGAGTAAAGTTGTAATGTAGTTGAAACTGAAGTTAAAAAATACAATTAATACATAATAAATACGTACTGATTATTAAATTTTCTAAGGCAGGTTACAATCCAATTAACATACATTTTTCTAAATAGAAGTATTGAAACCCGTCTAAATCTGTTTTGACATGATAATTCAATACGGCAGAGCTTGAAACATGAAACGATGAAGTTGAAGATGATACTGGCATACCCATTTGGGTTTGTATGGCATACCATAAATACTGAAACATGTCGACTGACAATGACATTTATACCCTGTAATCTTGTCTCCCTCCTTAGTCCTTCGTTATTAATGGAAACACCTGTTCCTGCCCCCGTTGCGCGTGCACTTCCCCGAAATACACAATTTCAACCTTTTTCTTCCGTCAGTTTTGTTAAAAAATTCCATGGTTAAAAAAGTATTATTGAAGTAAGATTTGAATTGGCAATGAGGTATCTTGTTGATCTGGCAAAAGATATCTGGTGGGGCATCACTCATAAAACGCGTCCTCGGTGTCTGTCTGGGGTGTTCTAGGGAGGGCAGAATGGGAAAGAAGGGTTAGATTTCAGAGAAAGGTTTAGGTAAGCATGAGGAGCAGAATGATTTTATGGAAAAGCTGCAAATAGAAACACCAAATTGCTATCATTATTGTTTTGTTGTATGAGGTAAATTACCAACCATTTGCACTTCTAACTGCATTCATTTATATTCATTCACTCATTTTACTTTTCATCCTTTATACTATTATTCTCGATATCATTTTTTTTCTAAATCTTTAATACATTGGTGATTAATAGATTCATGCATTCGATATGATATTTGTCCATCTTATTCATAAATATGTACGTACACGTTTCGGAATGTTGCGTGTGAAACCTAAGATGACAGGAGAAAGTAGGAGGAATACTTAAAGACTTTTTCTCCTTTTTAAGCTATAAACCCAATAAATTTAGTTAGCATGTTGGAAATATTAATATAATTTAAACATACATTTAAATATACCTATATAATAATGATTTTAGTTTTATCATTACTTATATTTTTTTAAATATTAATTTGATAGGTCAATATTATTTATCAATAAACTTTTTTAAAGTTATTACATTTAGTTTGTTTAATTAATATTTAATATTAATGATTATTATTTATTGTAGAAAAAAGACAACAAGTGATATATATTATTATTAATTTAGTTTGTTTTTAATTTTGAAGTGAGTGAAGTTTTTAAAAATACTATTATTGAATTTAGAGATATATATTTTTATTTGAAAACATTTTTTTAAAGGATAAATTTACTAAAACTATTGTGTTACTTCTATTACCAGTTTGATAATGCTATTTTGACATGTTTCTAGTTCTGTTTTACCTTCTAGTGATAGACATGTTCAAAATAAAATTAGGAGGAGTAAAAGAAAAACTAAATATTTGGGTATTGACCTTTTTTTTTCTTTAGGATGATCCTAAAATTTATGGTGAAACAATGAGATCAATTGATGCTCGTATTTTGAAAGAAATTTTATAAAATAAATTTATTCTCTCAAAGAAAATAAAACGATTTTAACATATGTTTTTCTTGGTTAGAAAAGTGTTACATGTCATGGAGGTTTAGAAAAAAATAAGAATGGATGGATTTATAAGACCAGATTTATTGTTATCGTATACATATAGACGGTTTAGATTTCTTTGGCACATTCCTATTTCAAGATTAATTCTTTTAATTCAATTTCATCTATTTTTCTTTTTGTGTTCGTTTATGTGTTTGTGTGTCTCTTTGTGAGTGTTTATGTGTCTTTGTCAATCTAAAGAAAAACATCTAATTGAATGATTTTAGCAAATATTAAGATTTATTTGAAAAAGAAGAGATCAAATTAAATAATTGACGAAATCAAAATTTTAGTTTTATTTAATCTGATTAAAATAGCATGAATGAATTATTAGTATTAGTACTGTAATGTGAGCTATTCTTTCAATATTTTTTAACATATTTGTGGATGGGGGAGTTGAAGATTAAGCAAGCGGTTTAGACATGGGAGTGTCAGACTCTTATATGTTAATAACTTTTACAATAGAGTACATGTCATTATTTTATTAATTAATTTGGATTTATTTTTAAAAATATATTTAAAATAAATCAATCACGAACACTAAAGAGGGTGTTGTAAAAAAAATTATTAGAAAAACATTATTATGAGAATGTTGATAATAGAGCGAGAGAGAATTTTGTTTTGATTAGTGTATTTGAGTGAAATAGAAAACAATTACGGTATTTGAGAATCCATTCCTTCAGATCTATATATATAAATATGAACATCAACAATACAAATCTCATTGAAAAACTAATGGATTTATAGAAACAAATTGCATTGACAAATAAGGACTTCTTTTTATTGTTTTAGACTTGTTTTTACTCAAACTTGTTTTAGACTTTGTTATTCATTAATAGTTTATTGTTTGTAATTTAATAAATAGTGAGGGTAATTTTTTTAATAAAATTTCATGTCAATGAAATACTCTATTATGTTAAAATAAACAAAAAAGTATAGTTATTTATGGGTTAGTTCTTTGATTTTAAAATATGTGATTTTTTGCAATTTTGGTTTGTCGGTAGGAGTTCTTACTTTCATCAATTTTACTTTTAGAATGATATTGCATGTAAAAACTTAAAAAATAAAGTATTGAGAATTGATAAAGTGTTTTAAATAATGAAATCATGTTATTTTAATTTTAAAAATTAAAGGTATAATTGAAATTCTATTAAAGAGTTTTATTACTTTAAACATTTATCATTTATCTAAAACTTATTTTATGAGTATTCTCTCTTGTCTCTTTAATTTTAGCTGCTAAGTCGTTTGTTTGAAAATCACAAAATGTCTACGTGATCACGATAACAAGATCTTCCTTTTCAATCGATCAATTTTAGTAAAAGAGTAAGTTAAAATCTATTATTTTCCCATGAATGCAGTATGACTCTCTCATATGTATAACTTAAGCTTTCTATTGGGTCATATGTTTATAAGTGGTTCTAACTGCGTATCCTAATAATGATTCCCTGGTTTGTATGCATAGATAGAGTTACTAGAGTTGGAAAAGCGGTTTAGGCCTTTTGAGTTATTTAAGCTTCTAACAGGTAAGAAAAGTTATATGTTCTAAAGTCTTAAGTAGTTTGATAATATGAATTGGTACCGATAGAATTGTATGAAATCAGTTATGGACATCTATTTTAAATTCTATAATAGTGTATTATGTGACATTCAAATTGGTTGTTGATATGCTTAATTCTTGCTAAATTATGCTTGATTCTTATTGATCTATGGAGGATAAGTTACTGTTTTGGTGGATCAATTAGCTATTGAGCTTTGGTTTGACAATAGGTCAGAGTAATGATTGGTTTTTTGATAAAAAAAATGGAGGTTTTGACAAGTAAAATTCTAGAGGAGTTGTTTTATAAGGGAATCTGGTGTTTGAAATTTGTATTCACTTCAATTAGGACTTTGTTAGCCACTTACACTAGTGCAAAATTGACCTTTAACGTCACCCAGTAGACGTCGGACCACAAAATAACCAACGTAAATTATTGACCGGTGGCATGTTCATAAATAAGTTGGACACATAGATGTCTGTTAGGAGGGGCACCGACGTCTATAATATTATAGACGTCAGTGCCCCTCCTAACAGACGTCTATGTGTCTGACAGGTAGATGAAAAGTTCTTTTTTTTCGTCATATAGACGTCCGATCCCGCCATCCCGACGTCTATATAAGATTATAGACGTCGGTGCCCCTCCTAACAGACGTGTATGTGTCTGACAAGTAGATGAAAAGTTCTTTTTTTCCACCATATAGACGTTTGATCCTGCCATCCGACGTCTAGGCGAGAATAGACGTCGGTGCCCTCTGTGTCCGACGTCTTGTTTCCTGTTAAATCAGAAATCGAACACTCCATCGTTTTCCTTCTTGCCTTTTCTCTTCGCGGCATTTCTTTCCCAGGTGCGTTTTTGTCTCTTTTGAATCGTTTAAACTTACTTTTACTCCGATTAAATTAGTCTTTGATGGATTATCTTCCATTTGAACCAATTAAAATGAGTTTTCGTTGTGTTTTGATGCAGTTTTTCTCGTGTCTTTGGGTAGCATAGTAGCACATTCTCCCTTTGCTAGTTTTCTCATAAGAAAAGCTTGCATCTTTTGGATGTCTTATAGCGTTTCAACCGAAAACCGAACCTCGATCCTTGCCTAGTTCTCATGTCACCGTATTCATTTTCATTGCCGGTTGGAATGGAACTAGGCAAGGACCCAGATTCGGTTTTCGGTTGAAATGCCATAAGAGGTTCAAAGTGACGAAACTAACAAAGGAAGAAGGTGCTACTACGCTACCCAAAGACAAGAGCTGCAGTAGACGTCGGTTAATGCCATGTCCGACGTCTATAGTGCCCTTAGACGTCGGTTAATGCCATGTCCGACGTCTATAAAGACGTCGGACCTGTGGAGTCCGATGTCCCATTAACGTCACCCATAAAGACGTCAGATCAAGATCCGACGACAAAAGCCCAAAATAACAGACATCTAAAGCCCTTTCTGCACTAGTGTTAGTTCACTAAAATATCGTTTGTAGTATGTGAAATCTATTGGTTGAGTTTTTGGGTAGTTGGTTTAATCAGATGGACTAAATTCCTGGACAAGTGAGCAAATCAATATTCAGTTTGAGTTATAAACATATTTTCAAATCAATTACTGTGCCAATAATACTAATTTGATCATTTGGATATGTATTGAGGGCATCTAAATCAAGTATTTCAGTTTTGTATCTTCTAGTACAGTGTTGAGTTACCACCAAGCTCCAAGACGCTGAGCGCCACGAAGTTAGTGAGCTCTCTGACTTCTGGGCACTGAGTAGTGGACTAGGGTATTGAGGGTCACTTTTCCCTACAGATCTAGATATGGTTTTTCCCAGTAACTCGTTGGGCAAGGGATCTTGCTCGTTAAGCGACCCCTATTATGACAACATTGTGATGGTTTTGTTGAATATAGTGAAAACTATGTATGAAATTAATCTCCCTTGTGTTAAATATACACATAGGATACTCTATTTATAATAGAAGAAATATGGACTAAACCAAAAATACAAATAAGAAGTAATAACAAACTAACCAAAGATAAAAGATAAAGATAAGATAAAATAATATATCTAACACTCTACCTCAAGCTGGTGCATACAAATCGTATGTATCAAGCTTGTTATTAATATAATCAATAAAGACTTAGTGAAAATATCTGCTTTTACACTTGAGTGACACCAAATTGTTAATAATTTGCGAAGATGACATAGAAGACAAAATATCAATCTAGAAGACTCCCCATGAGCAACAAATATGGGAGGTTGATTCATATAAATCTCTTCTTGCAAATCATTGTTAAGGAATACATTCTTGACATCTAGTGGATAAAGATGTCGTTGTTGAATAACCACCACAACTATAAATAAACTAACAAAAACCATCTTTGTCATAGGAGAAAAACATATAATGACGGGTCAAACACAATGGTGACAAAAGGGAAGTCAATAGAGACAACAGCCGAAGAAGCCATTGATGAACATGAGAGAGAAACCTTAAAAATTCAATATTCTTCAATCAAGGAACCTGAAAAAGGAAAAAGATCAACTTTGACGCTCTGAATAGCTGCTTTAGAAGAGACAAAACATTCGATCATGCACAACGAACCTGAAAGAGGAAAAAGAGCAACCTCGACGCTCTAAATTGTTGTCTACCAGGAGATGAGACGTGTCACCATACACGACAGAAAATGGAGTAGATCCACAATTTCAAATGGCGTTAAAAGCGCGTAGGAGCTCTGATGAAGGCGTCATTGACGACAAGGTGGTCGCCTGAACGAGACTATCAAAACTGTGTGATTGTCGGTCGAAATTGGAACTCTGGTAGTATTAGTGGTAGACGATGACGTTGTCGGCAACGATAAATGGTGCTGTACCGACTGCGATAGGTGTAGTTAAATTGATTTACAGAAGTATATTTTTTCTTTATGGAAGGTTTGTTTTACATAGTTGTTCTTTTAGCATTTATGTAACATTTCATTTTGATAGTTTTATAATGAATTGTGATGAAATAATTATGATTTAAATGGTATAATAAAATTGTGTATTAAGTAGAAAAATTTATAATAAAAATATTTTGTCTCTGTTAAGAGTTAAACCATAAATTATACTACGAACCCAAGTTCGAGTATACTTAAGTGATAAAAGTGTTAGCATGACATGAATATACATATTTCTTACTAAATAGTTCCATTTATTGTTATTAATATTTTTAATAGCATTTTTTAATTGTTTATTATTAGTAGGATAAAAGGAGAAAAAAAAACATATTTTATAATATCATAACCAAATTTGAATTCCACATCTTGCATTACCAATGAAAAAAATAATACATGGTTGGATTGCAATTTTAAACAACATAATCCATCAGAAGCACTGTATAATTGATTACGCACTTTATCTTATTTAAGTGCTTGTTCTACTCTTTCTTTCTCTTTTTTATACATTCTCACCGAAAATCACCGTTCATCTCTTCCCAAAATCATTGTTGCAGTGTGGTTGCATTCGAAGACGAGACAAAAGGAGGCGTGTAAAGATGCATAAAATCGCTCCAACTTCGTTTCCTCAAGTGAAATATTAAAAATTTAATTTGAGCTTAACATATTTTTATAAAATTAACTGAAGTGGAGTCTGTTTTAAGTTATATATTATAAATTTATCTTATTGACATGAAATCTTAAATATAAAATATACATAATTTATGACTTTAAAAGATGAATGAGGTGCTACTTTTGCTTGAAAGAGATCATGAGAAAAATGGAAAATACAAAAGAAAATGAAAAACATATTTAAGATTAAGTGATAAAATAATTGATTGTGTAACTTTTATATTTTTTCACTCAGTTTTAAAAAGAAAATGTAATTTTCTTTTGGTAAATCGCACTTTTGTTTCTTGTTGTTTTTGTGGTAAAAAGATTTTGTACTATGATGAGAGACAGTTAGGTTTTTATCACTGTACTAGTATTAGACCCGCACGGGTCTGTTTTTTAATTTTTTTAATTTTATGCTATTATATTAATATTTGTATTTGTAATAATGAAATTAATATGTCAGTAATTATGTTTAAATATATAATATTTTTATATAATTATATTGAACTGTTATATTGTGTATAATTACAATGAATTATGGAAAATATAATCAGTAATATCAAATAATTGTTTATAATGATGATAATAATAATAATAAAATTTAACGTAATATCATCATTTGCTTGAAAAGCCAGAAAAAAATAATTATGTTTAAGTATGTAATTTAATAATTACTTATTTATTTATATTCATATTATATAATTGTATAAGTTTGTATTAATAGAACAACTATAGAGGAGATTTTGATAACATTTATTTGATAATATCTTAACATTAGTTACGTGTCATTTTATACTTAATCCAAAATTATTTCACAATCAATAATAATAATTATAAACATTAATATAAAATAATAAAATTAAATAATGTTAAAATATTATGAAAATATCATTATCTTATATTATTTAACGTGTTTTTTTGTTTTGGTTTTTATCACTGTATTCGAAATGACCTGGTAAAAGGTTGGAGACTCCATCTCTGTCTGCACAACCGTGGTTGTGATTGAGGTTGAAGATAAGAATGAGGTGACATGTGGTGCAGATTTACATCATGAATACATAATCTACACATACTTTATTGCTTTTCAACTTTCTACTCAGATCATCCTCAGGATCTCATTTAAAAGGACAAGATCTCATTGCATTTCTCTTTTTTTGTATAAAACAAATAATTAGTTGTGTAAAAAGAAATAGTTAGTTCTTTATCAGTTATAATTTTCGTGATGTTTGTAATAGTAATAACTACACCCGACATGAAACTTGATATCAACCAGAAAAGACGCTGAGTTTTTACAACAAAAAATCGGCTCAATTAATAAGAAATCGTGCATGTGTTTAAGCATGGTTTTAGACTATTAGGGTTCATTATTTATGATTAATTAAAAGGTGGCTGAGGGTGGTGGTGATGGGAGAGGAAGAATTTAGGTGAAAATTGTAGTAAATGGAGGAAGATGAGAATGCATGCATGGTTGTGGTTAATTGTAGGGAAGGATATACGCAGACCTAGTTTCCAAATCCATAATCAACTACACGTAATTATGCAACAACCTTGTTATGGCTAAATATTAAATGCTCCTTTTCTTCGTCGTTTTCTAGTTTTTCTTTTGTTTTCTTTTGCTGCTACGGATTATATAGTTTGTGATGATAAGGACGTTCAAGAAACATGACAAATGAATTTGAACCTATTGTTAACAGAATTACACTCTATTTATATATATATATATATATATATATATATATATATATATATATATAATACTTTAGTGAATTATTTAAGTCACCTACGTTGTGGAACTTCTTCGATGCAAATTTTTTCTTATTAATAAATATCTTCCATTCCGATTTTATCATATGTTAAATACAATTAGCTGGCGAGATAATCTGAATTTAATTAATGACTTAAAACTTGATCTAGGTAATAATGTAATGTAAGAGTAAAATCGAATGAAAAACAATGAATTTGCTTTTAATTAAACAATTTAACATATTTTAATTAGTGTTCACGTGGTTTTTACTTTTATATACCAAAATCCTTTTGCAAATTTACATAATCCTACCAGGTATTATGAATCTAACTGTTAAATAGTTGTGAGAAATGATAACATACCGATCTAATATATGTTCGGTTGAGTGTATTAAATTTATGCAATTATTTATTGAAAACAATAAATACATACTTTTTCTTAATTTTTTAGTTCGTTAGTTAATTAGTTTATAACGTAGTTATCTACATTATTAAATGAATAAACGTAACGGTGTTTTTGTTATTGCTCCCTATGATGTTTATAGAATTTGATAGCTGTTTTATATTCGTAAATTATTAACATGACTATCTCATTTTATATACTTAATATGACATAACATTCCGAATGACTGACTACACACACTCCACTTTTGTATTACGATTCATCTAGTCGACAATTTTGGTGGAAGAGCATAAAATTTGTCCCCAATGACAATTTTGTTTTCACAAATGTTAAATATTAAGAAATTTTTAATCACACATACTGCGTATATGTTTACATTTATAATGATCGTTTTAAAATACGTATATACAATGGTAACTGATTCAGAATATAACTATTTTCACACCAATGAAAGGAAATTAAACTATATTTTAGATGTTAAAAAATATTATATTTTGTTGGAAGTCTCACATCATAAGGCAAATTCGTAGTTTATAAGTGAGTGCAAATCTCACCATACAAGCTGATTTTGTGGGGTTAAGTTAGACTTAAAGTTTACTTCAAACATGGTATCAGAGTCATGGTTAGAGCCTATCCTAACTATATTTGTTGTTTGCTGGGCATATTATTCTACCCACTATCAAGCCGCTATCGAACCATCCATTAAAAATGTCTAATAATTTATAAGTGAGTACAAACCTCACCCTACAAGCGGTTTTGTGAAATTGAATTAGTCTTAAAATCTATTTCTAGTATATTTATCTGATACAAATGTGAATAATTTAGCAAAAAGTATTACATACATAGTCAAAGGATATATTTTTTAACAGATGGTTTTTTTAGAACATGAAATCGGTGAAACAAGAAGTAAAATAATGCATATAAAGATTAAAATTAAGATACATTTTACTAGAAAGTAATAAGTTGAAGAAATTGAGGCAAAATTTGAGTGTGGTGGGTAGGGCATTGGCAATGGCAATGTACCTTTCCTTCCTGAGTCGAATGGTACGTACAACCAGTAACAATATTGTTTATGTCAGTTTCTAGCTACCAACAGGACCTAACCCGCCATGTATCAGACAACTCCATGTGATGTTTAAATTCTTGCTTTTTCTTTATTTTTTCTTTTCACCACAACCCAACATCAATTAACCAAATGCATCAATCCACACTTACATACAACCTCAACAGGCAAATAAGTTTAAAAACACAAACCAAAGAGGAACAACTTCTGAGCGCCGCCACTGTAATCATGCACAACGATAATAATCAGAAGCGACCCTAACACTTCCCATCAGATTTTACTCCTAAACAGCTGGCTAAAAAGCAGCTTTGTCACACCTATCACCTTCTGCATGTTTCAAAATTATGGATGCTCTGCTCTTTTATGTATTCTTTTCCAGTTTTACAAGGTTTCAAAAATTTCACTGAATTGTGGGAAAGAAAATACGTGAAGATCCTAAAACCATAATTACTTGCTTCTCCGCTTTCATTAAAATCTCCAATCATAACTTTTCACGACCCCGAAACGCAACGTGATTCATTCACCTCTTGTCCCAGAATTGTATAACTTCTAGCAGATTTAGGCAATAACTATTACTTGAGAGAAGTATGCTACATAGCTGGCACAACTCAAATGCCACTCACATAAAAGAAGAGAAATAATGTCTTTATCAATGTAATCTATACAACAATTTATATTATGTTTAGTTTTTTATTACCTCTTTTTTTATTTGACGTAAAATAAGCAACAAAAAAAAGAGAAAAATAAACGCAAGAAAAATTATTACATGAATTGGCAATAAAATAATTGTATTTTTTTTTTAAGAAAAGATTTTGACCCCCTTTATCATATAAAATAAAGTTAAATACTCCATCAGCTCTTTTCTTTTTCTTTAAGTATTGCATATTTTAAACATTTTTTTTTGTTTTTCTTCACTGTTGTTTTAAAAGTTAACATCGATTTCTCTTTTGTTATTTACACTTTAACTATTTATCTAATCTTTAATTATTATATACAAATAAAAATAACAAAATAGAAAGTCTTATAAAATATTTTATAACATAAAGAAAACATATTGTATTTATCAGATTTTTTCTCAAAAAAATGTTAAATGACATTTAAAAGAGAGCAGATGTAGTACTGATATTTTCTAAGAAATCATAAAAACAACAGTTTTCTTTTCAACAATTAAATGCCCTTATTTTCTAATTTCTTTTAAATATTTTTATTTTGAAAAAATCGTAGTATTAAATATTTTTCTATAACAACATCATCATTCAGTAGTATTTTAATATTAATTAAAATTAATAATTATATATAATGCGAACATTTCCAAAATAATTGTATAATTAATCTGTACAATGTTTTGTCAAAATGCATGGCCTTAAAAATGACGAATAATATGAGCCAAATTAAGGAGTATTAATAGGTTAATTGAACTGAGTTACTGTCATTAAGAATAATTTGAATATGTGGATCATGCTTATTAATTAAATAGTATATCTACATATATATATATATATATATATATATATATATATATATATATATATATATATATATATATATATATATATATATATATATATATTAGAAATGCACGTTTTAATTTTAACAGTGAATAAAAATGAGGAAATTTAAAAAAAAAGGTAAAATGATTATTTTAAGATTTTTTAAACTAAAAACAATGTCAATTCGTTGAACTTATATCAGATTGATATGATTTTTTGTGATTAAAAGATGTATTAGATCTTGATTTTGGTGATTGAAGTAGAAAAAGAATGGCACAAGTGGGGTTGAACAATAGTGGCCTTTCAAAAGTCTTCGGTTGTAGGACGATGGTGGTCCGAAGTCACTAGGCCTATTAATTAAAATAGAGATGCCAAAAGTTCAGAGGGTATAAAGGTTAGTAATGTTCTTTTGAAAAGTAAGATATCTAAGAAAGCTATATATTCATGCCTGCTTCATAGAACACTGTATAGTGCGATCAAGGACTGACAAAGAAGAAATTATCATTCTGTCATGCATGCACATTATGCAGGGTTGTTCCATACTCTTGCAGTAATTTACTGTACTCTATTAACCACAGATTACCTTCAAATTAATAACAACGTTGACGGGGAGAAAGGAGACATAACGTTAAACTTTTTAATATGTGTGAAAAGTCATACCAACAGCATCACGGTTTTTATCATTTTTTTTATTGGATAAAACTTATTAAATATAGAGCCACTTTCATAAACTCTCACGACCTTTAATAAATTTTAATAATTAATAGGAATTTATTTAAGAGATTCTGTATAAGATATGATATCATGGTTTGACTTGGATACATTTTAAATATGGTTGGTATTAGTTAAGCTTTGATATTCAGTAACTTAGGTTTTTATCCCTCCTCGTGTATAATGTTCTGTATTAACCTTCATTGATATCTATGGAGGGAAACCGTGTTCAAAGATATTGAAGCTAAGAGCACTCTGAACGTTAGTGTTACGACTAGAAATAAGAGAACCTCATTATTGAAGTGAATACAATATTGTTCTTATTAGTTGAAAAATGGATTGGTAAATGATGAGAGGTAACATTATCATTAGGTTCTTGGAAAAAAAAGAAGAAACTAATTTCATACAAATCAAGGAAATCGGTTGGTTGTATTAAATTTTACTAAGTTTTTAAAAAAGAACTTTCTCCAACAATAAAGAAATACTTGTTAAGATATAACATAGTGAAAGTTGTTAAGATTTGAAAACATAATGTGATTTCTTTTGCTTATAAGTAAGATAGAATGTAGAATGTCATAGGCTTTTTAAGTGATAAGAAACAAAAACAAAAAAAATTAAATTGTAAACTGTATCTCGGGGATGATGTCAGAGTAAATAACTAAATATTATTTAAGACAGACACTTAGTTAAAAGTAGTTAATTATAAAAGCATAAAAGCATATCCATACACATTAAATATTTTACTTAATCACTAATTTTCTTAAAACTAGTCCGTGAAAATTCTGAAAAAGAAAAAATAAAAAAAGAATGAAAAGTCGGTATTTCTAGATTTGTGTCATGTTTTTGTCTTCCTTCTCTGATTTATCGATTCCTGTGTTAGACATGCATGATTAAATCAATCACTTTCCCAATAAAGAAATAAAAAAAAAATGAAAGAAAACTTCATCTACTTCACCATGTTGCCGTGTGCAATAACTCTTCTTCACGCACCAGCTCTATAAATAAGACCAAAACGCACCGAATTCAAGGCAGCATCAAACCAAAACCCCTCTTTCTCCCTTCGCAGAATAAGTTTACTATTGATAGTACTATTTTTAACATTTTCCGAAAAACTCATGGAAGAAGCAATGAGGCGTCTCAACGGTGTGGCTCCGATTCTCGGACCCGACCCGAAAGAGTCATCAGTCGTTGAAAACCCTAAACGCTCCACCGCCGTCAACAAGCGGACTTTAAGAGAAGACGGCGGCGGCGGAGCCATGAGGTATCGTGGTGTGAGGCGCAGGCCGTGGGGACGTTATGCCGCCGAGATTAGGGACCCTCAGTCAAAGGAGCGACGGTGGCTGGGAACCTTCGACACCGCGGAGGAAGCTGCCTGTGCCTACGACTGCGCTGCCCGAGCCATGCGCGGTCTCAAGGCTCGCACCAACTTCGTGTACCCCACTTCTCCGCAAGCTTCTTCCGCCACAGCCGACCACTTCTTTCATTCTTTTAGTAATAACAACTTCACCAAACACTCTCCGTCACTACCCTTTACCAGCCACCTTAGCCGCCACTCAACTGGTTCCGCCAGCTGCTTTGACTACCCTAGCGCCGTTGACTTTTCCTTTTCCAACCCGCGAAACCCTTCTTCCTCACTCAACATGCTTCTCCTTCGCGACCTCATTAACACTTCCTCAAATAACCCTTCCTTGCTTTCTTCTTCCACCCACAACTTCCACGACCAGTTCTACAACAAGGGTTCTTCTACTTTTCCATCGTTACCAACTGTTTCTTCTTCTTCTTCATCTTCACCTCTTATTCCTAGTTATTCGGTGAGTTACCCTTTGGAAGGCGCTTCGTCTGTTAATGTGAACACGGTCTGTGGAACTAATTTCACTGAAAAAGGTGATGATGACAGTGGGTCTGGATTTTTCTCTCGAGAGTCTTCGGATTCGGGATTGTTGGAAGAGATAGTTAACAAGTTCTTGCCCAAAGCGAAGCCTAATAAATGCGAGAGTTTGCCAAAAATGGAGAGTGTCCGAAACCCTCAGGAGTCCGTTCTTCCTTCTCTTATTTCTGAATCAACACTTGTTTCCACCGCGCAATGCTATGATGACACGAAGAAGGGGTTTCATAAGAATGAGAGTTTCGGCTTTTCTTTCGATCATCAGGGTCTTCCCATGCAGAAATTTGACAACTTTAATGGGTTTCATCACTTGCAGGGTATGGCTATGGGGAATGAACAAACCATGACGAATCATGCAGAGAATTGCATCGTTGAAGATGTTTTTCAGTACCAAGAGCTTCTTAATTCTTTTGCAATCAGGATGCAAAATGCTTAGTGTGTGTTTCTGATATTAGTTGTATACGTGGTCAGGTTGTTGAATCTGCCTCTTCACAACTTTGGTTTGTTCTTTCAATTTGAAACTAATTAATCTTTAGGGTTTTGTTGTTCCTAGGTTCTACCAGGTTAATTAGTTTGCTTGTAGTATGCCTCTGGCTGGCTTCTATTATGTATGGAAATTTAAAAGCAATATATTTTATTATCGGTATGTTGGAACTAGACAATGTTGAAGTTGTGTAGTTTATCATTGTTTTTGGTTAAACACGCCTATACCCTCTCTACTACTCTAAGGATCGTTTTTGTTTTTACACTGAAGATTGTAACGAGAACGATGCACTCAAGAGTAAAGTTATCTGTGTTTGTTTGCTACATGATCATAACTTAAGCGTTGACCTTGAAACTAGAAAACTTTGTCTGATTGCTTAGTACCTTTTTTCTGCTTTCTATGGATCTGCTGTATATTCTTCCTTTTATTTGGAGAACATACTGGTCTGGTTTTAATAATGCCTGCTTGTGTTGTCCTTTTCTTCTTAGCGCTTATTGCGTTCTGCTGTTGTGTTGTGACTTAAAGGGAGAGAAAATCCCCAGTAGAATTGGTTCCTCTGGGAAAAAGTGTAGCACTGAAGCTTCTCATTCATCGAAAAAGCAATAGCAGCCAGGGTGAGGATTTTTGGTTACACGACAAAACAGCGAGTAGATTGTGTAGAAAGGTTATACACATGGACTTATACTTGTTTGGTACTAGCACTAAAAACAAAATGAATACTAGAAGAATGAAGTTCCTGTTACTACAATATTGTGTAAGTTTCCGGTTAGGAATCACAGGGAATTTAATATTCTACTACCTTCGTGCAATGCTACATAGACGTATGGGCCAAGTTGTCTCAGAAACTTTGATAAAAGGGGAATAAAGATGACATTAATTTATTGTTGTTGATGGGTCTCTGACTTCACACTTTGATTAAGAGATTTTGGTGGAAATAATTCTTTTACTTCACAATCTTATTAACATCTTGTAACTTCCAAACAAATTAAATGTAAGAGTATTGTATTTGATGAAAATTACTTTTTAATTTTTACAATATGTAAATTATGTTCGTTTGCTATAGACAATCTTTGAAGCAATATTAATAGTTTTACAAACCTCTTTTCAATAGTTAAAGCCCTGTTTAATGTGTACTTATTCGGGAATGACTTAAATCATCAGCATACAAAAGATCGTTAACTATTTTCATAATAAAGAAAGAAAAATGCACTCGATACAGTGAGGTATACGATAAATACAATTATATATGATAACTTAGGTCTATTTCTTAATACTATTTAGAACTTTTATAATTTTTTTGTTTGAATGAACATGCGACCCATAGTTTCGCTCAAGTGTTAGTCTATCACCCGAGTGAATGGTCAAGGGATTTGCTACTTGTTTTGTATCTTTTTTAATTTTTTATCTTTTAATTTATTTATTTTGTTTAATTATTCGGATGGTTTCTATTTCGGTGGGATTATGTCGAAATTGTTTTCACCTTTAAAAAATTTTAATTCGTTTTAAAGAGTTTTAAAAAGTGTCTTTAAATCATTTATTGTAAAAAAAAATATATTTTGACATAGATAAATATTTTACATTATTTGACACGGTCCTTCTTTATTTTTACTTCTTTATTTTTTGAAAAAACACAAGTTTATTCTTTTATAATTATTTTACTTTTATACTATCTATCAAATGAATGTAAAAATGTGTCCCTATAATATTACTTTATAAAAAATTACTATTATTAACATGTCACACTTCATTTGGCGATTTTTTTAATTTTAATTTTAATTTTTGTAAAAAAATTTATTGTCACATGTTAGGTTCTTTTAGTAACATGTGATATTATTGGTGCCATTCAACAGGGTACATGTTGATTTCATGACATTATCACGTGACATTATCCTACAGATACTGCCATGTGTTACACCAAATACATGGCATGTTGCAACAAAAATTTTAATGTTGCAACAAAAATTTTAACATTCTGAGTAAAAGAAAAATTAAAAACATATTGACACATGATATATTACCAACACTGTCAACATTTTTTGAAAATATCTAATTATACACTTTTTCAAGTAGGGATACAATTAAAACTTTTAAAAAATAGAGATCAACTAGATATACACTAAAGTTGAGACTATCTAAGTATTAAACCTTATGTTTTATACAAAATGTAAAAAGATTGGAAGTTAATTAAATAGTAAAATTATGGATTAAATATATTTTTTATCTTCAAGCTATTATAAAACATTGTTATTACTTTTAAACTAAATTATAAAATATGTAGTATTCACTTTACGAAAATCTTGTAAAATATTCTCTCATATAACAATTAGACTATAATATAATTTTCATACAATTTTTTGGAAACGATATTTTTACATAATTTTCATGAAGTATAAGAACGAAATAATTTGTTATTTAATTTAGGAACAGTTTTTTTATAATAGTTTAAGAATGAAAAGTATATTTAATAAAAAAATTATTATATTAATTTGAAAAAAAAAATTAATGTATATAAGTACATAATTTGATGCTGAATTGTATTAGTAATTAGCATTTATCACTCTTCAACGATAAAAAAGACAAAATCTTATTTGGGTGAAGGATTTTAGCTACTATGTTAATTGAATCACATTGATGTAGTGTTTTAGCTTGATTAAAATGGCATAATTGAATAAGTAGAGTTTAGGACCACTATATATAAAAAGAACTGAAGTAGAGGTTGGAATTTACTGGAAAATGAATTAGCTAGCTGGGACTTGGTCATTAATTATCACAATGAATAAGGGTTATGTGGATGTCCGTGTGATTTTTATTTTGATTGGGAAACAAGAAAAGCAAACGTGTTACGATATCTAGTATTCAATTCCAGAACAAAGTTGCTCAAATTTATTACCATTTCAAACAACTGGTTGCAGATTCAGAAGAGTTAAGAGTTCCTGTCTTTGTCAAGCTTTTGCATAAAATATCAAACTCATAATTAATCAGAAACTCATAATATGTCATGAAACTTCAACAATCTTCATAAATTTCGATTTGGATTAGTTTTAACCATTGCATACGGGTTAGTTATTTTATTCACCTTCAATTAAATCAATTAACATTGTACTTAAATGGAATTAATTTTACAAAATAACTAATTCAAACACATACTTTAGTGTGTTCAAATTTCAAGTTAACTTTGTAAAAAATAGTACTTATAAAAAGATTCGATGGAATATCATTTTGATGAGATGAAAAACACTTTTAAAACAGACATATCTTAAAAAAATATCACATAAGAAAAATAAAATTGAGGAACAAGTTTTAGACATTCAAATATGATTTTAAACATATAAATCTAGATGAAACGACTCTGATCGTAAACTAAAATTAGAAAATAGCGACAATCATCATAAATGGATGTTTAAAGGACTCCAAATATCAGCATGAAAAAGATAAAAGCAATGAGCCCTAAAATAATTTGGATTATTATTGAAAGGTAATTTATTCTGTTTGAAAAGATGACAAATGTTTCAATGATACGAAGAATCAATGACACTAAAAGGATATTTATTCGCAAGAAGTTTGTAAATAGAAATAGGTATATGTTCTAACCGTTAATGTCAGGTTTCATAAGAAATATTATTACACTAATTAATAGAAGCATATGGAAGAATTAAAATCAATAACCAAAAGACCACATAGAGACTTAGCAATATCAATCATCCTGTTCGTTTTGAGGTCCTGCAAAATAAAATTATTAGGTTCCCTAATGAAAAAGTTATCAAAGTAAAGATTATAACAAATTCTTTATTTATGCCTGGGACCCATTTAATGCTCTTTATTTATGCTTAAACTCAAATACTGTCATATAAAACATAAATTATAACAAATTCTTTGATTCTTCTTTTCGTCTAATGATAGGTGTAATATGTCACAAACTAATAAGTGTTTATAAAATGTTTTATTTTTTATTTTTTATGCATTGATATGTGTTTTTCTTATTCTTGTTGTTGCACGATGATAAAAAAGTAATTCTTTAGTTTCTTTCTTCAACAAAATTCAAAATCTTAGATCATATTATTTCTAAATTTTGGTTAATTGAAGATTAGATTTTTCTGATAGAATTTTAACTAAGTCTAAATTTTATATCGAATAAAATTAAGTAAGTAAAACACATAAGAATTACAATATGAAACCTTATAAATTAATATTTAAGTTGAAAATATAAAAATAATGTAAATAACTTAAAATGACAATATGCATAAATACTGTATTCACAACTAAGTATTCACAATTTTTCAACTATTAGTGTGATAACGTATAAATTTTCTTATATCAATACGACCAGGTTTGCTGTTCTATTGCTCAGTCATTGATTAGAATTATAATCAAGCATTGGTTAGGGTTCCTTGTACAAGTTATCAATTTGAAGGTTCCATCTTTAAGGTATTAATTTTTATCCTTCATCTATTTGTAATTTATTGTCTTTTAGTTGTATTATTTTGTAATTGTTCATGTTTTTGCTTCCAAATATGGTTATTAGAATGAAATTATTTTTTCTTTCATGTATGGAGGGTAGTATTATTATGGTTTTATTATTACAAGTTTAAATGTCTTTAGATATTTAATGTCTTTTAATTTTAATGTCTTTAGATATTTTTTTTGGCATGTATTCTGTAATAGATGGACTAAAACACTATATTTTTTTAGGATGACTTAGTGGGAAAAAGCTCTCAAGGGTCATTCACTCAAGAAGGTCGAGATGACATATTAGTTGTTGCCATTGGACGTCAGGAGCATCCATGATATATCTGTGGTGTTGGACGAGGGGTAGGACTCAAGCAATTCTTTGGTGGTCCTACTCGAAAGGTTACTTTAGCACACCTTAGTGAATCCGATAAAAAGGTGCTAAGAAATGATTTTAAGAAAGAATTGTTCACAGAATTGAGAGATGAGTTATTGTCAGAAATCAAATCAGAGATAACATCCTTAGGATTAGCTATTCAAGGTCCACCAAAGGGGGCTTCCCATGTTGCTAGCACAAAGGGGAGTTGTCCTCTTCTTGAGGAATCAGGGGATGGTGTTGATGTCCCTGTTGATTGTGAATTATATGTTGATGATCCCTACTGGCATTTGGTGGCTTTAGGTAAATTCAATTTTGTTTGGTTGTGTATGTTGAATATGTGAATTGTATGTGGTTTAAATTGTGTAGTAGGGCTAACCTTGATAGTATTGATATTAGGTTTGCTTACATCCATTTTCGGATTTTTGAGTTTTTAGCCCAATTTTTAGAAGAAATGATACTTGCAGCCTCTCTATACTTGTTGCCTCTCTATATATGTGCTAAGTAAGTCATTTATACCATTTTACTCAACAATTGTCATCTTTTTTGTGTCTTAAGTAAAATATATAATTTGGGAAGCACCATCCACCATGAGGCTATTAAAGATGATATGTTGCGAGTGGTGGTTGTAGATATTAAAGATTGTTCTGCTCGTGTTCCTCTACCTAGTGAGGAGGTTCAAACAGTGGGACAAGCTCCAGGAAATTTTATCATTTGGCCAACCAGATTGGCAAAACCAATTTTAGTAAGTATTTTTATTCATATTTGCCTTAATTACTTATGTATTTGTTGTATTTGGATGCATATAATATTGGACTTATTTTGTGGTCAAATGTAGGGCGTTTCTAAGAAGACAAACATTGTTACACCTCCACAACCACAATTGTCTCCTCTCTAACAACTTGGTGCAGCGGTAGTCACAATGGGGAATAAAACTATTGAGATAGATATGCCTCCTGAACTCACATGCAAGACTGCTACCACCACTTTATTTGTATGTCATAGGGATATTTGTGAAATTTTCATTGGTAATGATCTCCTCTCTACAACAGTTCTACAACTTTGGAATTTGTAAGTAAACCTTCACAAACCATGAAAATACTATCATATTGCATTCGTGTATTTTAACATTATTTGTTCATATTGAAGGTATTTGCATCACCTCTGCATCGAGAGAAGGAATGCTACTATCTATGGATTTCTTGATCCTATTATAATTCAAAGTGTAGGAAATAAATCAGAGGAGGTGCAAAAATACTTGATAGAAATGTTTGAAAAAGCTGGTAAACAAGTCTATTTAGCACCTTACTTGCATAAGTAAGTACATAATTTTTGAATTCTTCATGACTAGTTTAAAAGTTTATTTTAATTAATATAATTCTAACTTGTAGGGGTCATTGGCAATTGCTAGTTATTGTTCCTGATCGTTCTCTTGTAGTTCTCTTATGTTCCTTGCATAAGAAAGCTAACACATTGTCCATGAAAAATATATTAGAGGCGTAAGTTTTCCTTTCTATTTTGGTTCCTTCCTATATTATTATTATGATATAATGGATGTCTACCTTTTGTATAGGTCTTTGGAAGCTCATTCAAGGTTGCGGGGTGTTCCATCTATTTCTAGGAAGAAGATGCAAATAATCACACCTAATGTAAGAGAAGTTGACATTTGTTTTGTGTTTTTTGATTGTTATTTTTATGAGGAATTGGCTGTGTTGTTGGTTTATTAAATTTGGTTTAGCAAAATTGACAAAGCTACATGGTGCAAAGGCTAGCTAGAGTATAATATGATATTGTGTCCTTGGTTTGAATGAGTCTTGATTATTTGTATTTAATTTGCAGTGTCGACGTCAATTGGGCAGCTATGAGTGTGGGTATTATGTAATAAAACACATGCATACCATTATTTGTACAAACATTACTAAATCATGGAATAAGGTATTAAAAAACTAACTAAATACTTATCCAACTATTCATTACTATATTGTTTTAACTTTATTATTTTATTTGTAGATCTTTAATGATTCATCTCCCATGAAAGCTGTAGATATTGAAGACATTAGAAGGAGCTGGGCTTATTTTATTTTAAGTGTTAGTAGAAACTTGGCTACAATTCAATAGTGTATGTACATTAATGTAATTTGGATTTAGTATATAGTTTCATGTATAAATGATATATTAAATATTATTAGACAATTTAATGTTTTGAAATGAATTCTATTTTGTTAGTTTCATTGAATTTGTTCATACAAGAATATTGAATATAAATTGATTGGATGAGATGATAATACATGAATATGATTATAATTTGATTGGATGTCAATTCTAATAATCATTTTTTTAAAAAAAACATATATTATGACGTACTAAACAATATACGTCATAATATATTGATTCTGAAATCACTTATTATAACGTACAAACAAATCTACGTCATAATAAACTGCGCATATTATGACGTATTTCAGAAACTACGTTATAATATGTTCAAGCTATTATGACGTAAATTTCTGCTACGTTATAAAATGCGCAGACTTAATATTAGGTCCAGAACTATGTCTCCAATAACTACGTCATAATACATCATTTTTGTACGTCATAAAATCTCATTTTTTTTCACTAGTGATTATTGTTAATTAATGTGTCCTTAGTCGTGATAACCTTTGTGGTATTAACCTTCATCTTTATAGATTAATCTTTCTTATCCTAAGCAAAATGGGCCAAAGCGTGCCATCTTTGATTAGTTTATGCTATAATACTTTTAGAAAAATGGCAATGTTTTGTTTAGTCAACATCATTAGGAAATTTGGAAGGAGGTGATGAGAAAACATGTTCAAGATTGAAATTCTTTTGAATTAGTATTTTTTTTTACTAGTTTATATTGAGGTGTATATTTAAAGCTCTAATATTGATTAACTAAGATTGTCAAAGTTTCAACACTTGTTTAGTTTTTTTTTCTTTCTCAAGATCAATTTCTTCTTCAGTTCTAGCTTTTCGATAGTTTACACTTTTAACTTATGAAAAATGAATTAAATAAATATTTATTTCTACATGATACAAAATGAAAAATAATATAATAATAAAAGAAAAAGATAATTATGAAAATTCGAGAGAGTCGGTTGAAATTATTATTATGCTAAACAAATTTATTTTTTAAATAAGGATATAACTTTTTAAATTTTATGATATTATTGTAATTGAACAATATATTAAAAATATAAAACAATGTCACTTAATTTTATTTAAATTACATTAACCTCAACTATGTATGAGATATATATATATATATATATATATATATATATATATATATATATATATATATATATATATATATATACACATACATAAATGTGCGCATATATATATATATAAAAGGAATAATTTTATTTTTCCTTTTTGAAAAACTTAACCTTTTGAATAATTAAATTACATCATGTTATGAGTTTTGACAAAGAGATGAACTATAACTCATAGCACATGTACCTGTGACCAATTCTTTCAAATGCTAATTAATAGTAGAAATCGTAATGGACTTGCTTTTCTTGTTTGCGAATCAAAAGAGTTACACGAACCAGCTCGTGGTGACACGTGTTCAATGTAATGATGGAACATGTCCAAGTTCCAGCTAATTCATTAATTTTTCAGTAAATCCCACAACTTCAACCTTCCTATTATAACTTGCGGTCCTAAACCCTGTTTATTTTAGTAATGACAATTTAATTAAGCCAAAATAGCCATTAACCCTGTAACCAATTAAAAGTTGTCTTCTTTCTCTCCTTCGTTGAAGAGTTAGAGACCCATCAACTTGTCGTACATGTCATTTAAGATATTGCTGGTGCGTAGGGAATGTTTTCCTTTTGGTTTTTCCATCCTCCACCAATTATTAATTTTCGATTCGAGAACTCTGACATCTGCGATGAAAACATTGAAGATGTTCAAACAATTTCATGCCAAAAAAATTAATTTTCACTTTCTAACTAAATCAAGTAATAATTATTTCTGTTTCTAGATGATATTATTACCATACTTTCATCATGAAGAAAAAACAACTGTTACTATTCTGGTTATTTACTGTGCTTGGAGATGTGCACTTGGAAATAAAGCATATCCTTAAAATATAATATATATTATGTACTAGCAATTTATACTTGTACTACGTAATTCATAAACTAAGAAAATTCAGATTAATGTTAAATAAATTAATAAGCTAGAAACACATAATTCTTCTCAAACACTACTATAGAAATTATAAATAATAAGTATGACTGATAAGTATCAAGTAAAAAGTACTAAACAAAGATCAAGAATGATATTACCAAAAATTGCAAGTCTTGTAGAAAAGTACCAGTTTTATTGAAAAACATAAAACATAATTCAAAAGTACTAGTTTAATCTATAAGTACTTGAAAAAACTAAAAACACCTCAATACAATGTTTACATAACTAATCAAATGATAATAAACAACTAAAAAAAATGACAATGTCTCAACCTCAATACCCAAACAGGTAAATGTACATTAAAATATAATATAAATAGACGAATACGTATATTTTATTACTTATCATTCATTGTTATTTGCATACACTAATTTGAATGTGTTAAAATATCTTTGCAAATACTCTCACATTTGGAACCGGGACTCCAAGACTGATTAACGAGCGTAAACCAAAGTGTTTCAGTAGAAGGAACAAGTGTTCTTATGAAAATCATTTTAAGAATAATACCTATTAATTTTATTTATCGTAACCAGATGGCAGAAATATAAAATGTATATAGCCATACAATACAATACAACATAGTACATGTATCCAACCACTTGTCCCAAGTAAAGTGGGCATCTCAACCCAATTTTCTCACAACCATAACTATAGTTAGAAATACTGAGTATTTCTTTTCACTACATTATTTTTGTCTCTTTCTGCTCATCACATTATGTACCTTTCTATCTTTTTCGCCCTATGTATTGCGTCCATAAATGAATTTTTGATAATGAAGCAGACCACACGGGACCCAAATGCAGAAGGAAACTGTTAATCAGCTACTGGTCATGGTGCAATCATAATAAATAGTAATAAATGTTGAAAGTTTCATGTGAATTAAATATAAAACAATTTCATAATAAATAATTAAGTATAAATTTTATTCTATAAATTAATTTTATGAAATTAAATTAGACTTTTAAAATCCGCTTGAATGAAAACAAAACACAGGCGTGCAACATGTATATATTTATCATGCAGAATTTGTTACTGATTTAAGCAACCAGAGGAATGGCTGAAGAGAGAAGTAATTAATGGGGGAGAAAAGCATTTGGATCAATCATCTAGGAATGATGAGCATTTAATTAATTAATACGAACCAATCTCAATTGGGCATCAATCTTTTGAGGAATCCTTGATTATGTATCTAGATATCTATGTACCTGCATTCTGCACATGCAGTATGCCCATGTCCGTATGTATCCATCTTTCACGTAATAAATTGCTCCATCGGCCATCAGCCCATGAACATAAATTTTTCTAATTTGTTCTATTGCTCAATGATTCCATATATAGATTCCAATTTCCTTCATCACTTACCATATTTATTGCCCTAACATACTATTCTTTTCAATAGTCTTTCTTTTATATATATTTTAGTACACCTAAGAGTCTCGTGAGTTTAAGAGTTGAGATTAAAACTATGAAAGAATCTCAAACTAGGAGATAATATATCAAACTAGTGATTGATCTTAAAGTTCTTATTTTAACATATTCGATGTTAATTTTTCTTAACTCATTATATTTACTTTCATTTTATATTTTCTTGTTTCGATTTGTTTCATTTCTCTTCGTATTATCGAAAAAAAAATATTATTTCTATTAAAAAAAAGTTCATATAAGTTATTTAAGCAAAAAGAATAGAAAATGTTGATTTTGCTTCTTATATCGGTTCCAGAACCAATATAGAAAATGTCACTTTTATACCAGTTCAAACTTCAATTGTTATAGAAAAATGTGTTTCTCTCTCACCATAATTCATCTTCCTCTTTAACCATCAATGGATTGACAAGCCAAACAAAGCAAGTAGCAGAGTCCAACAACTATTTGCACTACCGATATGTGTTCCAGAGCTCCTAACAAAGGATGAGGTTCATTCTAGGTTTCTCATTCATAACCAACAATTTATTATTACTTTCGCAAGACATCTTGCAACTTTAGACCTACTACTTTCATTCTTCAACCATTTTCCTCTTCATTTTGGAGCAGCTAAAAAACCTACCTTAGTGGTTGGATTCATAGGACCAACGGTTAGACCCATAACAGATGCAGCAAAAGATTCCATAATGATAATGCCACAAAACTTTCTAAATCTGAAACACCAAACTAAGAAGTTAATTATAACATATGGGAATAATTAGACTTTCTTACGTTTCCAGGCAAAAGCCATGTGCATATACTACCACTCACTAATACAAAAATCGCGTACAACGTTGGTATTTTTGGGCTTTTAACGACGAACTCGAGACCAACGTCATATCGGGAGACGTTAAAGTAACATCGAATTATACGGGTCGACTTTAATTGTTTACAAAAAACGTCGGCCAATATGTGACTAAATGCACAATGTCCAGGTGGATGTAAAGGAGGATTTGACGTCCACTGAAAAGTGAGAGAGACGTAACATTGACGTCGGCCATGAAGCTATATTCGATGTCAACCTCACTAAGGCACAGAGGAGCTCTCCCAGCAGTGCATTCTATGGTTTGGCCACTGGAAGGAAGTTAATGTCGAATATAGCTTCAGTCCGACGATAACCTCGCTGAGCCATAGAGGAGCTCGACCAGCGGTGCATTTCTATGGCTCGCCAATGGAAGGGTTTAACGTTGTTCAGTGTATAAAACGACATCAAGTTACCAATATTAACGTTGTTCAGTGTACAGGTTGGCGTTAAATTCAGTTTTTTTTTGTAAAAAAATGGTCCTTTTTTTCTCATTTAACCAAACTTGAAATACAGAAACCAGTTTTTCAATCCATATATTCGCAAAATTCATCAATTCACAGTTTAAACCATATCAAAATTAAAACTAAAAGCTAAAGGTAAACCTAATGCTATCATCAAAACAAAAAGAACTTAAATTGGTTCGTTTTTGCTCATTTAATCAAACTTGAAATATGGAACTCAGTTTTCCAATTCATATATTAACAGAATTCATCAATTCGTAGTTTAAACAATATCAAAAGTAAGACTGTTAATATATGAATTGGAAAACTGAGTTAGACATAAATGATGAATTCAAAGTATAACAATAAGTACAAATCTTACATTATAAGTCAATTTTATAATATTAAGTTAGACATAAAATTCACTTATGTAGTATAAAAGCTAATCTTAAAGCCAATTTTATATGTTTGAGTTTAAATTTAAAGCTCACCGCTTATCAAAAAGTGAGGATAAATGGTCTTAGGAAATAAGCATGATCACTATTTTTTACACAGAGTTCCTTGAGATTTTCATATCTAAAAAATTAGGATGTCTTTTGAAAAAATATTTACAAAGGTATTGGGTGGGAACCATGTAATAGGAAAATAATTTTTTTAAGTGGGAACAAATAAACATGCAATACAAACCTTTTAATGTAATTTTTCTGGACAAAATTGCAAATCTTTCAATAACACACTACAACCTAGTCCCCGATACACCCAAGAGACCTATTGAGTTTTGGTGACAACTCCAAAAATAACTTTTTATTTTTATAATATTTTTTCTCTACTCTCTTCTTATTTATTTAATGTGAGACTTTGGTGAATACCCACTTGAGAACTAACATATCCTCCATTTACCAAAAGTCTCACATGCTCTCAAACAAACTTCCAACACTCTAACCAATCTACTTGAATCACTGAGCTGCACAAATTCATTAACTGTGACAATCTTTCTCATCATTAGCCTACCACATTGCACATTAGAGTCATTCTCGACAACTTTCATATTATTATCACTAATAACATACCGATACTTTATGAAAATCCATCACTAATACCATTTCAGTTAAGTCAAACCCAACCATATTACATTAAAAAGAATATTAAGATAAATGTCTATATTGAAAATATTACATCTTTATTGATATCCTTGTGTTTCTTCATTGTCAAAATGTTAGTTGATTTTTGATTTCTAGAGGTCATTAATATGAATTTGTTGATCTTTCTTTCTTATATTTCCAAAAATATATACGAGACCTAATATTTTTATATTGTCCTACATGTAAAAATACGACTCTCATTTTCTTTCATAATGAAATTTTTTTATTTGTCCTAATGAAATTAGGTATTTGCATTAATTAATCAATAATTAAAATTAAATCTCTTTTATACAAAATAGTTTATCTCTTTCAACAAAAAAAATCTATGTACAATTAAGAATCAAAATACATAATACATGAAAAAACGAAACTACATATCTATCGACTTCTCTGATCTTCAATAATTACTTTGACAATAAAGACAAAACTCTGTGAGTTTTGAAAGTTCCTAGTCATTGAATACAAATACATACCAAGCCAATGATCCATCTTTCGTGTATCAGACTCAGAAGTAAGTTGAATCTGAGACAGACAAGGTAGCTCGCAATCTTCCAACAACAATTATTGGCAATTCAATAGACACATCAGATGTACCTCAGAGACAGTTTAATGAAACCCAATATCTTCCAACACCAAATCGTTACTCATTCAATACCAACATGTTGCACTACCTTGCACCCAATAAATTCAAGTTTTCTATCTGAATTAAGACATCTTCAATTCTTCATTTAAAGTTCATAACTTATTTTCTTTACAACGTCTTTTAATGTAGAAGTTGGTATAAGTAATAATGGATCATGAAACCTTTTTGTTGTACATTAGTAGTTTTTATAAAACTTAGAGGACCTCCATTTTTTATGTTTAATTGTCTTTTTTCAGAAAAAAATAATGCAAATATAGCATATCAACAGAGCTAACAACGCTAAATGACAGTAGTAAGGTTACATATGAACACCTGCATATTAACATTCACTCCTCCGCATAATAAATGAAGTCATTGTCATTTTCTTATTTCTATTTTTCTCTTAAATAAATGAATAAAAAAGTTATTGTTAAAGAAGATAAAAGGTTTATATGAAAGTATATGTGCTTTTTAAACTACGTTCTTATGAAATATCTATTGTCTTCTATGGAATAAAGTGCACATTCCATAACAAAGTGATGAGTTAAACTCACTGATTTTTTTAAGGAAATGAATAATATCATTCATAGCTTTCTACCATCAAATCAAACGCACCAGAATACTACAGCACAACCTAAAAGATTGAATTATTCACTTCTTCTAGTCTTATACTGTGCAGAAATATATATTCACCCTAAAACAATTTATATTCATACAATTATTGAAATCTCAACAGTCAATAGCTAGAAGAGGAAATTTTGCATTTAAACAAAATTAGGTAGAGGTTCTGCAGTGCACTTCTCTGCAATAAAAGCCATGTGCTTCTGAACATGAAGTTATACTGTGCAAGTAAAGAGAAAAAAACAAACAAAAAAAACAAAAGAGACTGTGATGAATTAACGAAAAACCATGGAATCTTATGGTAGGCTTGTTGACAGATGCGAATATTGATTAGAAGGGTCACAAGATTCCAAAAACTTTATCACAAAGCATTGATCTCTATGAACACAGAATGTACCATGTACGTCCCTAGAGTCAATAAAACATGTCCACACATATAGTATGATTTTGTCCAACATTCACACTGCAATAAAAGTTTTTCAATGTTTTAATTATTTTTGTTCATTTTCGTTATCTTTGGTTACTCGACACTACACTTCGCTTTGAATGAAACTTGATATAAAAATAAGGGTTTCTCTAAATTTTGGGATCAGTTTTCTTTTTTTATTTTATAGTTCTTATTACAATTAGATTTAGGACATTAGGGAATATCTTTTAGGAAATAAAATATTTTTTCTTTTTACTTCTTTGTCTATTAACTAATCTACCCTTAATTCAAAGCCACATAAATACAATAAGGACATCACAAGACATTTAGAAAGCAACTTGAATATATGCTACAAATCATATCTATAATATAATTTTAAAAATTTTGCTATTTTTATAACAAAATAGGTATATTTTTTTAATAAATAAATAATAGTCTCTCCAGACAAACATTCAATGCACAACAACAGTAACAATTATTGAGTAATTTCCATTAATTCATTGATCTCATTCATCATCTTAATTTGTTGATGTAGCCAACAGAGCTGCATTAATATTAGCATAAAAGGGTGAAAGTGGATTCAGCATTATTTGATAACTTAATTTGGCAACTCAAAGACTTCTTTAACCATCCTCCTTGAGCCTTCTTGCTTGTAAAACTCTTCAAGAAACTCAGAAAAACGATAACTTCTGTATCTGGGAGGGTGTTCCTCGTCTATCAACTCCTCAATCGGCCCAATCATAGTCTCCAAATTCGGCCCATAAAACATTGCCATCGACACCCGCGGGCCCAATTTGTTGGTAACGGCCCTGTGATGTACACTTTTGAATCTTCCGTTGCTCAGAACCTACGCATTAAATAACTCAAACTTTACTTCACCCTCCTAATGGCCCATACCTCTTAGACGTTCTTCCTCAAATTTATACAAGCTCATCACATTGCAAAGTACACCAAATAGATCAAGGTTAGTAATTTATAAAAATATCAATGGCCAACTAGGCACTTTCATCCTCTGCTGCAGCAGTGATTTATTAAAATGAGAGTATGAAGAAGTACATTACTTAATATATTATTAAATATGTTTTTAGTCTTTAAAATTTAATATCAAATTAAAATTTATTTTTATTTTAAATTTTGACATAATTTAAAACTTAAAACAAATATTGTAAAATTTCATGGTATTTTAGAAGTGACGGTAGTTTAAAATTAGTGAAACCCAATTATTTAAATATTAAATAGGTTATTTATAAATAGTTTTGTTAAAAATAAGTTTCATTATTTTAAAATGTATCATTCCTCTAGAATCACTTTTCTAAAGTTTTCTACTTCTTTTTCTTTAAGAGTTTTAACTCCTCGATCATCTGTTTAACGATCAAGAGGTACCTGGGAGATCACGGTGGAGTAATTTCCACTACTACTTAATCAGTTCTTTGTTTAAAGTAAGTAAGTTTCTACCCATTTTTCCTTTTAATTGCGGTCTATGATCATGTAGAGAAATCTATTTTTACATGTACCAAAAGTGATTCTTTCTTGACTCTTGGTCAATTTGAGGTTCTAAGATTTGATTCTGATCACCAATAGGTGAGTTGTAGGCTTTTCTAGAGTTCCTTACGATGAAAGCAACGATTGAGAGTTTTTAGAGCGTAGAAGTTCTTTCTAAGGTAAGGGGAAGCTAGATGTCTACTTTTAATTGATGTTGGATAAATGTGTTTGATGCTTATATGTTTGTTAAATTGATTGAGTTTAGAATTTCAAGAATTTTGTTATGCTAATTTAGGTAATTAAGTATGTTTAGTTAATTTGATGATTTGTTCTAACTATGGTTAAATTTATGATGTCGTTGTTGCTATGAATTACATGTTATATATTTGTTTGGATGGTTCTATTTGACGGCCAAGTTGTTTAGAGTGGTGAATGATCAAATAATTGGGTTTTAAGGCTAAAAAGGAAGGGTTTTAATAGGTGAAATAGTGAGATATGTACTGATGTGAGGAAATAGTTTTTCCAAGTCTATTATGGGGTCAATTGAAACTTGTTAGAAGTATGTTTTGGGTGGAAACTAATCTAGAACCAAAAAGGGTGGACAATGGTTAATGTTTGAGAGGTTTTGAGTGCAAATTGGAGGTTTGGTTAGTGAAATTTTGAAGTGAAGTGTTGGGATAGGTTTGGGTAGTATGAGATCTATAATTAAGTCAATTAGAACTTGTCTAAACCTTTAGTTTGTTGTTTTGTTGTATGGAGTCGTAGAATTGTAGAATAGGTAGTTTGAGGTTTGGAGTGGTCATTTTAAGTTAGAGGTTTGTTCTTAAATGTTTCTCAGTGCCTAAGAGATTGTAAGAACCATTCAAACTTGTATAGGTGAGTTTTGAAAACTGATAGCGCGCCTAAGCGCCCCCAGGTGCCCCCTGAGTGCCCATGTTCTAGGGGTCTAGCGCCCCTCAGACAACTTTTAGTTTTTTTATAGTTTCAGGATCTCAAATTCGGGGTTTCGAATATCAGTTTTGGATGTTCTTTAGGTTGATTTGGAGGTTTTTGACCCTTCCGGAGCTATTGGTGAAGGTTTTAAAGCTGTTTTCCTTGTCTAGTGTGAGTATCAAGTTGCTATGAAGAAAATTGTGTTATTGTGTACCTTTTTATGACTTGTAAGGGTGTTTCTATTTCTTTAATGTATGATCAGTAGTCTCATGTATTGGTATACTATGTGAATGTGAAGTTATCTCAATGGTTTCATAGGTGTGAAAGAGAGTTCCAGGGAGGAATTTCTCAATGGTGGTTTCAAGTATTGTAAGTATGAATATGAGAAATTTAGTCTTGGAGTTCATCCTAACATTTTAATGGTCATCCATTCTCAAATAGAGAGGGGTGAGGCATGTCGTGAGAATAGTGGGAGGTTCTAGTCTAGGGTCTTTACTTTAGCCTAATGTGAATGATAATGGACTAACCTTTTGTAGTAGCTTATGGTGGGTTAATTATTTCACCACAACAAGTGCACGAAATGCCATAGTTTAATATTCATTCTAATCCAGATAGTCAGTCAAAGGGTTGTAATGCATATTGTGGGTTTGGTTGGTATGATGTGAAATATGTATCTTGTGTAAAATGTTTAACATGTTTTTAATGTATTATAAATTATTTGTATTGATAGTTTACCTTTTTATTTGTATGTTCTAGTGTTTTATTGTTGGTTATGATCATCCGGTAGGTGTGAGCAGTGGGTAATGGAGTTTTCCTAAAACATGCTCTTGGAGGGAGGACTATGAATGCTTAGTTTGTCTTTTAGACTTGCCTTTGTCTATAGTTTTGAATATAGATAGCTTGTATATATAAAGTTTCTTTATGATTATTTTGATGACTATAATTTGTTATATTAAAATTGTGATATATAGTATTTTATATTATATTTTAGAATGTTATAAATATAATTCTTTTAACTTAATTATATTAAATTATTTTTACGTGTAAAAGCAATTTTAGATTGATATTTGAGTTATTTATGTATTTTTATACTATTTGACTCAAATATAAGTCTGAAACACCGTTAAAAAACTAAAAAAATTAATATCGTTAGATTAAAATAAATAATCTATTCGGTTTTAAAGTATAGAAAACAAAATATATTAAATCAAAATTTAAAACAAAAATAATCTAAATTTAGAAAGTAATATTGATAATGAAAGAAAGGTTAATATCTTGATGGTACATAAATTCACATGCTGAAGAAAATGGTTTCCAGCTGTATGTAGGGCATCTGGTTTGTGCTTTTAGTTGACAGTACCAAATGCATAACTTTTCTGATAGAAATAACTTGGGTTGAATACGTGAGATCAGTACTAGTTTATAAAAACTAATCTTAACCAATTCCTATTGAAAGCAGAGTTTATCATGATTTAAGAATGATTACATTTTTTTTAAGGTCGCACTTTGTAGTTGATGAATATGGTTCAAGTTTTGGAATGATTAAACATAAAGCACTAATCAAACTCTAAGGTATTTTTATCTCTGTCATTAACTCAATATTTTTCAAACTTTTTAAAAGGCAAACATTCTACCGCTTTCAAAGAACACTTTTTTCCAATGTTTACTAAAGTTTTTAAGTTCTGCTATGAAGAAAGAATTATTGAAGAATTATCTTTTGCATTTGCAGGTATATTATTGTTCAAAATGATCAAACAAAACTTGTAAGTGCTATAATATAATTTTTTGGAGGAACATTGGTGATATATTTCTTTATATTTTATATTGCATTACCCAGTTTTTCATTGTAATAGTTAGGGAGGTGTTATTGTAAATGAATAATACCTGAATTTGATCTCCCAAGTTGATTACAAATGCATTGGGAATAGCAGGTACAGCAATCCATTTCCCATCTTTGATCACTTGGAGACCAGAAACCTGTGATTGCAAAACAACAGTGAGAAGATTGAAATCAGTATGCACAGGGAGACCCAAGGTTAGTTCTGGATCTGGGCATGGTGGATAAAAATTGACTTGTGCCCTTAGTCTAGGCTCATCCCCCAATATCTTCACAAAGCAATCTTCTTCTATTCCAAGCCCTATTGATACCAAACCAAGAACCCTTCTCACCAATGAACCAATCTCTCTTGCATATTCACTGAAAGCCTCCCTGTGTTCAACAGTAAACATGTTTCATTAACTTACAAACAGACAAAGATCATAATTTGTAACTAATGTTATAGTGAAAGAGGAAATTGCTGCTCACCCATATTGAGTCCTTATTTCTTGTGGCAGAAGATGAATGACATCCTCAATAGGGTACCAGGAATGACTGAAACATTCACTCCACATCTTCACCTTTTCTCCACCCTCCACATGGAGGTAATAATTGTAAAGTTTTGTGTTCTTGGTGTGATCTGTTGTGTAGAGCTCTTTTCTTTTCTCTGGAGGCAAATTGAAAAGGTCAGTAATTGCTGTCATCATTTTGTTGCAAACTTGTTCAGGAACCCCATGGTTCACAATCTGGAAAAAACCATATTCCTCACAAGCACGTGATATCTTCTGAACCACCAGAGAGGATGAAGGATCGCTCAGATCTATTATGGGAATTGAATCCAAAGAATTAACCTCTGAAAGTTGTGGCCTTTTATCCTCTGGAAGGATAAATTTAGGAGATAGGGGAAAGAGAGGAGCGAACTCATCAGCTAACACAAAGGCGTTCATCTTCTCTCAGAAACTTGAAACAGAGTGAAACTGTTATTTGCATTAAATAGCAACTTCTATGTAGTAAACATGTTGCTTAACGTACTTAAATCAAAAGGAAAGAAAAATAGTTACTTGATAGTCAGGTGCATCTCACTAGTAAAATTAATCCGAATGAAAGGAACCATTCCGTTAATAGCTTTTTGTCAGTAATATATATAATAAATTATTCTGTCTGAATTATTATATTTTATTAGTTAATTTATTAAATTTTTGTAATTAATTAATTGTAATTAAGGATATATATATATATATATATATATATATATATATATATATATATATATATATATATATATATATATATATATATATATATATATATATGTTAAACGTGTAATAAATGATAAGGTTTTGCATATTAATAAAAGATTGGTTTGTTGTTGAACATGTTTTGTTATTAGTATTTCATCATTACAGTAATATACATTTATTATTTAATATTATTATCTAAAGACTTGATACTAATAGTGTATTAGAAGCATTGAGATGAGATAGATCATTATTTGAATATATATATAATTATTAATTTTACGATGTGAGCTTAATTATTTTGCTTCTCTTGTATAAATACTGTTACAATAATTTCAATATTTGCTAATATAAATTTGGTTTCGGTCCTCAAGGGTACAAATTTTAAGGATTGGAAAGAGAACACGAAGATGGTTTTTGGTTGCACACATTAAGAATTGAGAAACCTCCTTCTCTTACGGACTCAACTATCTTTGACGAGAGAAGAGAATATGAGAAGTGAGATCGCTAAAATTACATGAGTTTGATAATAATTAAATGCGACATTTCAAAGGTCTTTAGAGATGCTATATCTGAAGAAATTACAAGTGCTAAATATTTTCTTGTTGAGACTGAAAAACATTTTGCGAAAAGCGATAAGGCGAAAGCAAGTGCGCTTCTTTAAAGCTTGGTTTTCATGAAGTATTAAGACAAAGGAAATGTGAAAGAGTATATCATGGAGATGTCGAACATTACTTCAAAACTTAAGGCGTTGAAACTTGAGTTGTTAGAAGACTTACTCGTACACTTAGTTTTGATCTTTCTTCTTTTTCAATTTGAGCAACTTAAGGTTTCATATAATTGTCAGAAAAAGAAGTGGCTATTAATAAGCTCAATTTGTGTACAAAAAGAGAAGAGACTAAAGCAAGAAAATATTGAAAGTACTCCTTAGCTAGTACCTCTAATGACAACGGCAAAAGGAAGAAAACTGATAATCCCAAGAATGAATTTGTTAAAGGTCCATCACCAAAGAAATAAAAATAGTCTAATAAATGTTTCTTTTGTAAGTTGGACACATAAAGACGGATTGTACAAAATATCATGTTTGGCATGCAAAGAAAAGGTTCCTAAGTTACCAGAAACCAATTGGTTTTGAAAGATGGATCTATGTTGAAGATGGAAAATCAGTAAAGATGGAAGTCATGGAATATTTTAGATTATTATTGTGTACTGGTTTTATTTGTATTTGAAAGACACTTTAATTGTACGACCATTTAGATGGAATTTGATTACATTTTTATTTGGACAAATTATGTTAATTGTGTTCATTTGGAAATAATGAATTCAAATTGTCTTTAAATTCAAATGTTGTTGAAACCAACTCACTTTTGACTAATGATAATCTATATATGCTTGTTAAGGTGACTTCCTATGATGAATCCTTAAATACAAAATTGCATGATACTAAGCGTAAAATTGACTTCACAAACCTTGTTGTTTGTGTTGAATGCGTTAAAAGTAAACATACCTAAACAATAAGACCAAGGACTATGAATACTATTATTCCAATATAAAGATATTTTTTTTATACAAAACAGTCACATTCTTTGAGGAAATTGAGTTTGAGGGGAAGTGTATTATATGGAATATACCGGCCGATGCACAACAAGAATTAACTTACCAAATTGAGTAGCAGGTCGGTCAGACCAGCTTGTCGATGCAATGCATAGCAATAATGTACTTGCCAATTTGAGTAGCCAATCGTCAAACTAGCCGACCGAGACAATGGTTGTTTATGGAAGTTATTAGGTATGTCAAATAGGTATTAATGATCAATTAATGGGTCAGATTACCTTATGTTATGCGAATATACGATATTAATGATTGATTATCGAGTTTGATTGCCTAAAAATATACTGCGTTAATGGTTAATCAATGGGCTTAGCTGCCACAAGCCCTATAAATAGGTGATTAATGTCTAGGTAACGACACATTTTTCTAAGCTAATTAAGTGGAGACCTCTTTGAAAAGCATATCTGACTTGAGCGTCAGAGTGTCTTCTAAACAACGTACCACTGATCGGTAAAGATTTTGAGGAGAAGTTAGGACGATCAAGATACAGAGCGGAGAAGTGGATTGGGCAATCGGAGTTGAGCGGGACAAGGAACAAACGATTGACCTCGAACCCTTTCAACCAAAACAGGAAGAATAAGGTTAGAGGAAGAATTGGTGAAAATTCCAGATCCAATTTACATAGTTACTTATGATCAAGCAAATTCAAAATCTCTACAAGAACAAACTCATGGTCCCAAAAAACATGTGCTTCATGATTAGTATAAATTCATGCAAGACAATAATATTTAGAAACTTGTCCCATTACCAGAAAGTGTGAAACCCATTGGTAGTAAGTGAATAGTTAAAACCAAGAGAGATTCTAAAGGTAATGTGGAAAAGTATAAGGTGTGTCTTTATGGAGAGAAGCTATACTCAAAAGGAAATGATTGTTTTTTAAAAAGAATTTCTTGGCAGTTTAATCAAAAGACTCTTTTAGAACAATAATGACTCTTGTTGCACATTATGATTTGGAGCTTTATCAAATCGATGTTAAGACAACATTTTTCAATGGCAACATTGACGAGACGATTTATATGGTGCAGACAAAAAAAACTTTGTGCTGGGAAACCCAAAAAATATGGTTTGCAAACTGACAAAATCCATTTATAAGCTAAAATAGACATCTCGTCAATGACACCACAAATTTCATCAAGTGATTTCTCATTTGATTTCGAGAAGAATGTTGTTGATGCTTTTGTGTATCACAAATTCAGTGGGAGCAAGAATATTTTATCGGCCTTGTATGTTAATGACATACTTAAAGCATTCAGCATGAAGGATTGTAAATCAAGGGATTCTCCAATTGCTAAGAGAGACAAGTTTAGTCTTAATCAATGAACAAAAAGGAAATTAAAAAATTTAGGAAATGTAGAAGATTCACTATGCATTAGCAGTAAGGAGTTTGTTGTATGCCCAAGCAGATATTTAAGCAATATATGAATGGATCATTAGAAAGTCGCCAAAGAGTTATGAGGTATTTCAAGTGAACAAATGTTTATAAGCTCACATGTGAAAGGTCAAACTAGTTAGAGATCATTCAGTATTCTGACTCAATTCTGCAAGATGCCAAGATAGTTTAAGATCCACCTCAGGTTACATTTTCATGTTAGCAGGTAGTGTAACCCAGTACCAACCAAAGCCTTACATCTTTGTCAACTATAGTTGCAGAATTCGTAGTATGCTATGAAGCATCAAATCAAGGAATATGACTGAATTTTTTTGTCACATTGTGGAAGGAATTGAAAGACTGCTTTAGTTATATTGTGACAACAAATCAATTGTATTACATCTTGGTTGTTGAAGAAATGGTACAGAGTGGATGATTTCCATAGAACACTTACGAACAAACTTCATAGGGGTAGATTCTCTTACTAAGGCTCTTATACTCAAGGCCTTTCATGAGCATATTACTCATATGGGTGTTTTAACTTTATGAAATCTTTGGTTTAGTGAGAGTTAGTCACTTTTGTGTGTTTGGGTTCTATGGTTGGTTTCATGTATGCATACATTATCTTTTTGACATATTTGGTTTACTAAATATATGGTTTATTATTCAGAAATTACACTCTATATATTAAGATTATTATATTGATCTCATTCAGATAAAGCAAGGAAATATACATGTACAGGTTACCTTCACGTAATTATCATGCTACCAATTTCATGATAAATCTATGTCATTTGGTTCGGCCAACATTAGTGATTATTGTTAGGATTAGTTACAATGAAAATTGTTTTGATTCTACATGTGGATATAGTTAATGAACGAGATCTTTTGAATATGCTCAAAGCTTATAATAACAATTTTTAGCCCAAAAGTCTAACACGTTTATAAGAATATATATATATATATATATATATATATATAATATAACAAATTATTAAATGTTATAAGATCGTTATGTTATATTAGTCAATGATTTAAGTGATCTAATTGATTAATTATGAGTAAGAATATATATGTCATGAAAGGTTTAATAGATAGAAATTATAAATAATATTTTAATTTGTTGAAGGACCTACTTAAAATATTAAAACTAAAAAAAGTAATTGACAGAAGATATATAAAGGGATCGTGGTCTCCTATGTAAACATGTACAATTATTCTCCATGGATTAAACCGTAGGTTCGCTCTTGATGTGGATGAAGAGAAGATTAGATACCAATCTACGTTGTTCCTAAAGGCTAATCCAAATAAGCTTTCATATTCTGTTTTAAAGGAAATTGAAAATTATTCTGTTTATTAAAGAGTTTATTACTTATTAATTATTGATCTGTTTTGATCTACATATGTATCAACACTGATCTTTCTTGTGGTTTTAAGCTAATGAACCTTTCAATGTTGCATAAATGTTTCTTGAAACTTACTCTCTTGATATGTTAAGTTGTCTATGTATTTCAGTATTTATTTATTGACACAGTTTTCTCACAGGACTCTGACTCATTAGGGGAATTTCAGATCTTCACTGGAAAGAAAGTTCTGTCTATGTTTCTTCATTTCTGCTGTGATCCCAGCCGTATGCCATTTATGATATTCAGAAAGACTAAACAAATGATCTCTTGATTTCTTTTCATTTGTTTGAGGTATTATGATCTAAAAGGGACTGTACAATCCAACTATTCTACCAATACAAGTTCCTTTTGGTGTTACATCGGAGATTAGAGATGAGTGATCCGAAAAGAGGCAAAGTTAATCGAAAGAGGACGAAAGTTAGTAGAACAGAAAAAGAGAGAGAGAGAAAACTTTTGAAGTGGGTACTTCTATACCTGTCTTCATACAAAAATTCCAAACAAAACCGATTCCACACTAAAAACAAGTTTGCGACTCGAAGGCATAGAGTGTCGCGAGTTCGATAACCATGACTGTTTGTGTTAACAGAGCAAGTAAAACGTATAAAAAAAGTGTTCAAGTATAACACAGAAAAGATAAAATGAAAAACAAGCCTCCCGTATCATGGTACGTTTGTTGAAACACGGGTATTGATCACATATTTATAATGGTCACAAGTAACCAAAAGCTCTATCGCAAACTATATACATCCCACGAAATTACGAAGTAAATCACAACTGTTGATCAAACCATGGATCCCTAGGAGCTTTTCTAGCTCCAAAATATTCTACAACACTTTCAGAAACCCCAGCAACATTATTTAACAATGAGACTCCCCATGCCAGCCATCCTGTCTGTGCGTGCTGATTATTTGTTTCAGCCATGCTTTTCTGCTGAGCTTCTTCAATGAGATCAAGCCACCACTTGGCCATGAACTCCTTGACAGCCTCAACCCCTTGGCTTACAACCTCTATTGGGGGAATTATGATTGGATTCTGGTCCAGGTTGAGCTTTGTTAAGTTTTTGAGCCTACTAAACGTGTAAGGAAGTGCTCGGATTTGGTTGTTGCTCAGGTCAAGCTCCCTTAAGTTAACCAGATCACCAACTGTTTCAGGAAGCTCTGTCATATCACTGAAATTATTGCTAAGATTTAGATATTCCAGATTTGTGAGTTTCCCAATAGACTGAGGCAGACCATGAAGCTCATTGAAATGAACATCAAGATGCCTGAGAGATTTCATTTCTCCAATGGAGGAGGGAAGCAATCGTATTTTATTCAAATGGATCAAAAGCTTCTCGAGGTTGACAAGTCCAAAACCCATGTTCGTTGGCAGACACATTAAGTTGTTAAAACTTGCATCCAGTTCAACTAGTGACCTACAATTGCATTGAGGAAAAACTTAAAAGAAGCACAAAATAGAAGTGTCAATTAAAAGGAAGCTATTAGATGAAAATATATTATGAATAATAACTTTGTTATAATTCGCACAAGTGCCTTTTGACTTGATGTGATGACCACATAAATGGATGGAGGCAACAAGAATCAAACTCTAGATCATTTGGTCAAATGAGCTCAGATACCATGTTATGAACTAAGTGAAGCGCTGGCAATAACTTTTTACTATTGACCAAATCCTTTTTGGAAATCATAAACTTTGTTAGTCCATCTCGATTTTAATAAACTTAAATCATGATTAGTGTAGCTTTCAATAAATATTAATTAATAATAGAAAGTGTGTTAAAAATAGTGTATCAGAGAATTTACTACAACCACGTACATATGAACTAATTATCCCCAAAAACTTGAACTATTAGATAAAGACACAAAAACGGATTTATATTATCTAAGAAGCTTTAATTTTAGAATGAAGAAGAAACAGACCTGCAAAGAGCAATGGATTCGGGAAGAGCAGTTAGCTTGTTCCCTGACACATTAAGGATCTTTAGATTAACTAGCAATCCAATGGAGTCTGGCAGAGACTCTAAAACATTAGATGAAACATCCAGCTCCACAAGCTTCTGTAGTCCTGCAATTGAATCAGGAATCGCCTGTTTTGACGGCACCAAAACATCCAAAAGTATAAGCTACAACAAACAATTGAATTATACCATGATCAACAAAATCTAATATACTGTTATATTATGTAATTAAAATTTTAGAAGAGTTACTTCGCTTCAACGTAACAAGTGCTTTATTTCCTTATTTCGGTCGGTAGAACCAGTGTTCAATGTCAATTACTGGTTAAACTTAAGTCACTTCATGTCAATGGATTCAAACATTTGGTGGAGGATTTAAATCAAACGCTAAATTATACTTATGTATATACACTACACGACCCTTCAATTCTCACTCAAGACAAAAGAGACTGAATCAAACGCGCCGCCTTAATCCTCTAGAAGATGAAAACAGGTTCATCACCAAATGACATTGAGAAGAAAAACACATCATAGGCAATGATCACGTGACTATAAGGTTTTGCTACGATGAAAACAAAAGACACAAAGATCGACATAAAAGACCGAGCATACCTCTAACTGATTCTGAGACAAATTAAGCACAACCAAACCACGAATCTTCCCGAAGGCCTCGGGGAGAATCCTCAACTGGGAACCAGAAAGATCAACTTTTTTCACTTCCTCAATCTCCGCTTGCCTCAAAATACCAACCACTCCTTCATCCACCTCTTCACCAACCCCTTTGACCGATTGCGCGTAAGCCTCAACGAGCATCTCCTCGGCAGCCCTAAGCTGCTTCACGCACTCCTCGTGCATGCCATCCACCCGCACCAGCGCATGAAATACCTGCGTCTCGTCGTCCGGCGCGTTGGGGTCGGCGATCTTAGCACGAGCGGCGGCAACAGCGGAGGGGTCCGGGCGGGGACCGATGGTGCGGAGGAGGGAGAGCGTGTGGGAGACGTTAAGGGTGGAGGCGCGTTGGGTGAGCGAGGGTAACACCTGGGGGTGGTTCAAGTGAGGAAATTTGGAGAGTAGAGATTGATGGAAGTGTGTGGGCAACGGTGGATGGGTGTGTGGATCAAGGTGGTGCAGAAGGAGCGAGAGAAGAGGGAAATCGTTGAGATTGGGATTCATTTTTGTGAAGAGAATCAAAGCAGAGAGGGAAAAAAAAACCAAAAGAATGGTAGATAGATAGATAGATAGATTGTTGAGGTTTGGTTGTTTCTAGCTTTTGCTGCTGACTGCTGTTTTGGATTGAAACAGTGAATGTTTTGGGTTGGTTGGCGTGCCAAAATGGTTGTTTGATTTCTACTTTTGGATATGTTTCCGTTGAGTAAGTCCCTTGGGTCGAAACAAAAGCTACTTTTCTTTTATTATTATTGAAAGAGTACGTGTAGGTTTTGTTTTTAAAAGTGATAGGTTAGAGTTGAGGATAAAATTCAAAAGTTGTATTTACTTTAGATAAAATTTGATTTGGGATATTTTGTAGTCAAAGTTTATGTGCATGTTTTACTGTTGGTGTTCATTTTCGAAGTTTAGGAATATTGGTGTTTAATTTCGTCTTCTCGGTTATTGTTTACATATCTTCAGTAATAATTTGCGAAGTATTTGTTGGTAGTTATGGACTTGTTCTTTTCCGATGGTATTTGTTAAGTTTTCTCTCCGAGTAGTTTTCGATAGGTTTTCTCTCTTGATGTTTGAAAATTTTCTCTCTATGTTGTTTTAAAGGTTTTCACTTATCCATGTCTTACCTTATCGTAATTCCCTTTTAGTTTTAACATTTTTTTCTATATCTTGATGTTGTTTTACTATGAAATTAAAGGAAGCATTAAAGTGTTTTGATAACCATTATAATGTAAGTTAACCGAAATTAGTAATCTAATTACATTTTTCTTTTGCTACTGGAAGAACGGTGAGTTGTTGTTATTTAACATTTTTCTCACTTAAAATGGACTAAATAGGAGCTACTAGAGCTGCTAAGGTTACATTTCAAAGTTCAGAACAACTATTGAAAATTTTTAGATAGCAGAAAACAACTCACTCTATCTTTGAAACAAACTACTAAACTCTTTTGTGAGGTACTTTCTATCCAAAATTTCCCTTGAGGCTTAAAACTAGATGTTAAGCACTCTAGTTCTTTAGAAGAGTTAAAACATGTTGAAGTTCAAGTTTCTTGAACTAGAGTTAGAGAGTGTGTCGTATGGCCAGATGGCCACGTAACTAGGACCGGGCAAAAAGAACCACTGAGAATGGGTGGTGGTCACACATGTTTGGACCTACGAATTCGGGAAAATAAGACAAGAGTCGAGCGGCCAGACGTGGGTAAGGTCCGAACGGAAAATCTTGACAGTAAACATCTCTAAAGAACCACTGCATATAATAAGCTGAGATTGGGTCATGGTTAGCGTTTTGCTAATCATAGGCCTATCTCAAAAATTAAAAATAGAGGTCAAAGGTAAAAGGTAGGTGATCACATTTATTGTGAATTTAAGACTTTGCTCTTACTGCCATTTGGATTAATTACTGACTTAAGCATCATAGTGTCTTTGACAGGTACCCTCAGACGGTTTGGAGCGTTGACAAGAAAGGACTTTGACTAAACACATATATTTACCTGAGTAAGCGTGAAGTAAAGTGTGAAGGTGTATTCTTCGGAGATACTCGACTCTACACCCAAAATAGAGAGCATAAATGTCTCTAGGAGAAACTCGATGTAGACTAGGTGTTGTCATACATTTAAGTGCTGCAGTATTTTCGTTTCTTTACTTTTTTGTTCGGGAACATAACCTTTAGGTAGTCTTTGGAGCAAACAACTGAGTGTTTTCTTTGTTGGACCAGTTCTGAATGTGAGGAGGTAGCTATTTTGGAGTTTTAACTCAAGAGCTAGTGTGGTTCTTGCATGTTTCATGTTGTGTTCATTTGGTTGTTGCACATTTTGTTTGGTCATTACATCTCTGGTTTTTGTCGTGCAGCAGTTAATTTTTATTGTTTAAAACATGGTAAAGGAATGAATGTGTTTGTTGGGAGAAGAAGTTGATTGTGGGAATCATTGTACATCTCATGCAAAGTCTTTTCACATGGTAAAGGAATAGTGTGTGATTGTTGTCTTACAAGCTTCTTAAGAGAATGTACATTGAAAATAAAATATTATTTATTTATTGATGAAGTATAAAGTTGAGTTATATTTAAGAAGAAAGAATAAAGAGATGGAGAAATAGTGATTAGGAAAGTGATAGAATGTGTGAAGAAGTATGGTTAGTAAAGATATTCCATTGAGTTATTGAGAAATGACAAAGTGTTATTAGTACTTCTTTTGAAATTAAGAATATGATATTTATGGTTATCCAAAAGGAGAACTTTGAAGAACATTGTGGAGTGTCAAGTTGACTTAGCTTCTCAATTTTCCAACATTTAACTCTTATTTTTTTACTTTCCATTTTTGTCAAAGTTTAGAGAAAAAGTAACCAAAACAAGTAAATGTTGGTATTTTGGATATGATTTGTTCAATATAAAGAAAAAAAATTAATTTTAAATGAAGTTATGTATAAATTAATTTGTAATCTATAGGTAATAAATTAGGATGTTATTGGTCAATCATGTTATAGTAAAAAAATTTATTATTGGAAGAAATTTTCCAACAACTAGAACCGAAATTCTCATGGGAAACGTTTTCGTTAATGTTTCGGTAACATTTGTCTGAGGGTCGGTCGTCCTTTCTTGCTATGCTCCGATCGGCCAACTCTTCAAGTAATCCTTCCCGATTGGTGGTTGACCTGCAGAAGACACTTTGACGCTCAAGTCAGATATGTTTCATAAAGAGTTCTATATTTTATTAGGATAGAAGAAGATGATTGTACCTGGACATCAGTTGTGTACTTATAAGGCTTGTGATAGTCACGTCCATTGATTATCCATTAGTGCAATATATTTTAGGTAATCAAATCCAATAATTAATCATTAATGCAATATATTTGTAGAGCGTAAGGCAATCTGACCTATTAGTATCTGCTTAATGACAATCAATTCCGATCGGCATACTTCATATAGTACATAAGTCCCTCAAGTCCGAGCAAGCTCTTTATTAAAAGAGGTGCGTAAGGATTATTATGAGCTTTAAAAGAGGTCTTTAGGAAGTCTATCTTCGATGCTTTAAGTCTTCACTGCTCTATGTACCGAGCGGCGAACTCTAGGAGTTCTCTTTGAATTTGTTCCTTAGACTGAACAGAAAATGCTAAGAGTTCTCTTTGACACTTTTTCCTCTACAAGAGATTTTCACTCCAAAAAATATGCTTTTAAATAAAGTAAACGCTTCAATATTTATTTTTATAATGAAAAGGCATTGGAACCCGACAAAGCTGAACTTGTTGAGTAGTCGACTGATAAGAGTTCTTTTTCGAACTTCCTGCGTTGAACGGGGATTTCTGAAGCCATTTTTCTGACTTTCCCCCGAGCGGCTTGAGACAGGAGTCATTTTTCTGGCTTCATGCGTTGAGCGGGGATTTCTGAAGCCATTTTTTTGACTTCCCCCCGAGCGGTCTTGAGGCAGGAATCATTTTTCTGACTTCCTGCGCTGAACGGGGATTTCTGAAGCCATTTTTCTAACTTCCCCCGAGCGGTCCTGAGGCAGGAGTCATTTTTCTGACTTCCTGCGTTGAGCGGATATTTCTGAAGCCATTTTTTTGACTTCCCCCCGAGTGGTCCTGAAGCAAGAGTCATTTTTCTGATTGTCTGCGTTGAGCGGGGATTTCTGAAGCCATTTTTCTGACTTCCCCCGAGCGGTCTTGAGGCACGATTCATTTTTCTAACTTCCTGCGTTGAGCAGGGATTTTTGAAGCCATTTTTCTGACTTCCCCCCGAGCGGTCCTGAGGCAGGAGTCACTTTTCTGACTGCCTGCGTTGAGCGGAGATACCTGAAGCCATTTTTCTGACTTCCCCCGAGCGGTCCTCAGGCAGGAGTCATTTTTCTAACTTCCTGTGTTGAGCGGGGATTTTTGAAGCCATTTTTCTGACTTCCTCCCAAGCGGTCCTAAGGTAGGAGTCATTTTTCTGACTGCCTGCGTGAGCGGGGATTTCTAAAGCCATTTTTCTGACTTCCCCCCGAGCAGTCTTGAGGTAGGATTCATTTTTCTGACTTCTTGCGTTGAGCGGGGAGGGGATTTCTGAAGCCATTTCTCTGACTTCCCCCCGAGCGGTCCTGAGGCAAGAGTCATTTTTCTGACTGCCTGCGTTGAGCGGGGATTTCTGAAGCCATTTTTCTGACTTCCTCCCGAGCGGTCTTGAGGCAGGAGTCATTTTTTTGACTTCCTGCGTTGAGCGGGGAGGGGATTTCTGAAGCCATTTTTCTGATTTCCCGCCGAGCGGTCTTGAGGCAGGAGTCATTTTTGACTGCCTGCGTTGAGCGGGGATTTCTAAAGCCATTTTTCTGACTTCCCCCCGAGCGGTCTTGAGGCAGGAGTCATTTTTTTGACTTCCTGCGTTTAGTAGGGATTTCTGAAGCCATTTTTCTGACGTCTCCCCGAACGACCATTATAGCTGACCAAGTTAAGGTTTGAACCTTCCTGCACATACTATTTTATAATTTAAATTAAGAGTCCTTAGAACCTGACAAGGTTGAACGCAGCTCTGAACCATCCAATGCAGGATATTTTATAATTTAAAATTAAGAGTTGGTAGAACCTGACAAGGTTGAACGCAACTTTGAACCATCCTGTGCATAATATTTTATAATTTAAGAGTTGGTAGAACCTGATAAGGTTGAACGCAACTTTGATCCATCCTGTGCATAATATTTTGTAATTTAAGAGTTGGTAGAACCTGACAAGGTTGAACGCAGCTCTGTACCTTCCTGTGCAGGATATTTTATAATTTAAAATTAAGAGTTGATAAAACCTGACAAGGTTGAACGCTCTGAACCATCCTGTGCATTATATTTTATAATTTAAAATTAAGAGTTGGTAGAACCTGACAAGGTTGAACGCAGCTCTGTACCTTCCTGTGCAGGATATTTTATAATTTAAAATTAAGAGTTGGTAGAACCTGACAAGGTTGAACGCAGCTTTGAATCATCCTATGCATAATATTTTATAATTTAAGAGTTGGTAGAATCTGAGAAGGTTGAACGCAACTTTGTACCTTTCTGTGCAGGATATTTTATAATTTAAAATGAAGAGTTGGTAGAACCTGACAAGGTTGAACGCAGCTCTTCCTGTGCAGGATATTTTTTAATTTAAAATTAAGAATTGGTAGAACCTGACAAGGTTGAAGGTAGCTCTGAACCATCCTGTGCATAATATTTTATAATTTAAAATTAAGAGTTTGTAGAACCTGACAAGGTTGAACGCAGCTCTATACCTTGATGTGGAGGATATTTTTACTCACAAAAATATGAGTTAAATAAATATATTATAATTTGTAACTTATAATGAAAACTCGAACTTGTGAAGGTTGGATGTAGGGTTGAATGTTCCTGAAAGTTCTCAAAACCAAAGTCATGACTTACGGAATTTTTTACTCTTGTTACAAAACTTGGTGTTGATCCAAATAGCGATGTCGAGACCGAGCGCGCGTCTGGTTCTTCGTGGCTTCATGGGGATGCCGCTCGGCCCCACGGTGGGTGCCAAAATGTTTCGGTAACATTTGTCCGAGGGTCGGTCGTCCTTCCTTGCTATGCTCCGATTGGCCAACTCTTCAAGTAATCCTTCCCGATTGGTGGTTGACCTGCAGAAGACACCTCGACGCTCAAGTCAGATATGTTTCATAAAGAGTTCTATATTTTATTAAGATAGAAGAAGATGATTGTACCTGGACATCAGTTGTGTACTTATAAGGCTTGTGATTGCCACGTCCATTGATTAACCATTAGTGCAATATATTTTAGGTAATCAAACCCAATAATTAATCATTAATGCAATATATTTGTAGAGCGTAAGGCAATCTGACCTATTAGTACCTGCTTAATGACAATCAATTTCGATCGGTATACTTTATATAGTATAGTTAGTATGAGTAACAAAAAAAAATAAGAATTATTTGTAATGAATGGTTATTCTTTACATGATTGATGAATAACATCTTAATTTATTACATACAAATTACAAATTAATTCATACATAACTCTATTTAATTTTTTTATATTGACAAAAACATATACAAAATATAAGCATTCACTTGTTCCGGTTGTGTTTCTAAGCTTTGACAAAAATGGAAAAAAGAAAAAACAAGAGTCAAAGGTTGAAAATTGCGAAGTTCAGTCAACTTGACACTGCACAATGTTCTTCAAAGTTTCCCTTTTGGATAACCATAAAGATCATATTTTTAATTTCAAAAGAAGCGCTAATAACACTTGGTCATTTTCGAACTTAGTGGAATATCTTTACCAACCATCCTTCTTCACACTCTATCATTTTCCCGATCATTATTTCTCCATTTATATATTTTTTCTTATGTTAAGAAGTGAACTTTAAGCCTAACTCAATCCCACAAAATTGGCTTATAAGGTGAGGTTTGCACTCACTTATATATTATAAATTGGCCTTATCTCTAGTTGATGTGGGACTTCCAATACTTATCAAATGTAACTCAACTTTATACTTCATCAATAAATAAATAATATTTTATTTTCAAAGCACATTCTCTTAAGAAGCTTGTAAGACAATTAATCACACACTAATCTTTTACCATGTAAAAAACTTTGCATGAGATGTATAATGATTCCCACACTGAACTTCTTCTCCCAACAAACACATTCATTCATTTACCATGTTTTAAACAAACAAAAAATAGTTGTTGCACCACGAAAACCAGAGATGTAAAGACCAAACAAAATGTGCAGCAACCAAATGAACACCAACGTGAAACACACAACAATCACACCAGCTCTTGCATTAAAATTCCAAAGTAGCTACCTCCTCATGTTCAGAATTGGTCAAACAAAGAAAAACTCAGTTATTTGCTTCAAATTCTACTTAAAGGTCACGTTTCAGTCCCCAAAACATAAAGAAACGAAAATACTATAACAATTAAATGTAGGACAACACCTAGTCTACATTGAGTTTCTCCTAAAGACATTTATGCTCTCTAACTCACGGTCTAGTTCAAGAAACTTGAACTTCATCGTGTTTTAACTCTTCTAAAGAACTAGAGTTCTTAGCATCTAGTTTTAAGCCTCAAGGGAAATTGTGGTCAGAAAGTACCTCACCAACCCTACAAGAATTTAATAGTTAAACTACTTTTGTTTCAAAGAATAGAGAGTTGTTTTATGCTATCTAAAAATTTCCAACAGTTGTTTTGAACTCTGAAATGTAATCTTAGCAGCTTTAGTAGCTCCTATTTACTCTAGCTTAAGTGAGAAAAATGTTCAACAACAATAGCTCACAATTCTTCTAACAGCAAACGAAAAATGTAATTAGATTACTAATTTTGGTTAACTTACATAATAATGGTTATCGAAACACTTTAATATTTCACTTAATTTCATAGTAAAATAACATAAAGATGCAGACAAAAATATTAAAAATAAAAGGGGGTTACGCTAAGGTGAGACATGGCACCACTGGGAGAGAACAAGTCCATAACCACCAACGAAGACTTCGAAAACGATTACCAAGAATATGTAAATAAGAACAACCAAGAGAGAGGATGAAAACAAGCACCAACATCACTAGACTTCGAAAATGATCAAGGAACCACCGGCAAAGAACATGCACAGGAACTTTACCCAAACCCTTTAAATTAGCGGAAGACAAAATATCCCAAATCAAATTTAATTTGAAACCAAATGCAACTTTTCAATTTTACCCTCAGCTTTAACCTATCACTTTTTTAAAAAAAGGTGACGTGGTACCGTGTCAAGTGAATGTCATTTATACGTGTGCATGTCAACCTAGTGATACTCTTATTAAAAGTGTTTTCTTACAATACTTGATTAATTTATTGATTAGAATTAAAAAATAATTAATTTAATTTTTAATTATTATAGCCACACACATTTTAGACATATAAACACACATAAATCTAGATACATAGACACACACAAACATGCACACAATGTATAACATTCATTTATTTACATTTCATGGTATACTCACATATATTCAATTCATTCACTAAAATATATTAAAATCAGTTGATTATTACCACTTCAAAAATTATTACATCAACCTCTAAATTTTACTTATACTCTTAGAATATATACATTAAATTAGACTCAAATATATATACTTATCACACTATTTCTATTAAATTATTACAACAAGAAAACTATAAGAATGCATAAATTCATGTCATAGAATCAATCTTTATGATAAACCACATACAATTTTTTTTTAAATTATATAAGAACTTCCTTTGACTCTTATTACTTAATATTTTTCTTCACGTGAATTCAATATCCATAAAATCTGATATCTCATATAGAATACCAAATTCAATATGAACATATAATTATATTTGCAATTCAACACATATGTCACACTTAATTATCATATATTTTATTTATATACATTCCAACTTAATTCATATTTTATTTCACATTACATAATTTACATCATATATTTCAAATCATATACATCATTAATCACATAATAACTCAGCTTAAATATCAAAATCATCATTAAAAACTATATATTTAAACATTAAAAAAATACTAATAAATTCTAATTCAATAATTATCACACTGTGATAATGTCTAAGTATAATTACTTCATAAATAACAATTTAGTAAATTATAAACAATTATGACATTTAGAAAATTTAAAAGAGTTATTTAAAGTTTGAAAAATGTTGTACTCACCTAGTCATCAATGATATTCATGGTATTCACATAGCAAATTAAACATGTGTATAAATTTGCTCAACCATCATTCTACTCATTCAACCAAAGGTATGCTCATGGTTATCAAACTTGCGAGTTAACTCGTTAACTCGTACAAGTTTGCGTTTTTACACATAGCTTCCGAGTTAACTCGGAAGTAAACTTGCTCTTGGTGTAAACTCGGTAGAATCGGAAGCAAACTCGCTCAAACTCGAGAGTTTGCAACCGAGCCGGCGATTTTAGAGGAGAAACTTTTTTACACCCAAAATCACAACCACCATAGTCGATTGGTGCATGAAACTAAAAAAGGAAAAATCGCCATGAATAGATTGGCGTCTCGTCGAACGAGTGTCTCCTCATTGTGTCTCTCATTGCTCATGGTGCCACCGCTTGTTCACCGCTTATGATGCCAACGTTCGCTCACCACTCGTGGCGCCACCGTTTTCTCACCGTGTCATCGTTTACTCGTCGCACAATTGTTCACTTAGTGATCGTGTCTCTGAGGTTGTCTCTATTTCATTCTTCTTCAGTTGTGTTTCAGGAAGGGATTTAGGGGATTTGTGAGTTTTTCTTTTTGTAACTTGCACCGTTTATTAGAGCAAGAGATTTAGGGGATTTGTAAGTTTTTCTTTTGGTCAGCTGCAAAAAGAGATTTAGGGGATTTTATTGTCTCGTGTTGTGCGGCATTTAGGTTTTGTTCACTTGAATGGATTTCGGGGAAAGTGATTGAGGGGATTTGAGAGGATTTGAAGGTAAATTTTTTTGTTGTTTAATTGAGTGAATTTTGAGGTAAATGAGAGTGGATTTTGAAGTAAATTTTTTTAATTTGTCACGTCAATCAAATCCTACACTAATTCTCACAAACTTTACTTCCAAATTCACTCTCACTTACCTCCAAATCCACTCAAATAAACAACAACAAAATTTACTTTCAAATCCTCTCAAATTCCCTCAATCACTCTCCCCCAAATTTATTCAAGTGAACAAAGCCTTAGGAAAGGTAATGCAACTATTATATATATATATATATATATATATATATATATATATATATATATATATATATTAGGTTTTTAATTAATTAGAATTTTTAATTAAGAATAAGACATTATTTTTAATTATTTAATAATTGTATAATATGTTTTATAATGTTGTAGTTGGAAACTGAAATTAAGAATAATTTAAAGTATGAATAGGAATAAATCAAATTTAATTAATAGTAGTCTAAATGTATCTTATTTATTAAAAAATAGAAGTAAAAATGCTTAATGTAGTAGTTAGATATTGAGAACATTTCTGAATTGAACTTTATTTTTAATGATTTATTTTATTTAATTATTTTATTGAATAAATATGTTATTTATTATTTTTTTTGTAGAAAACGAGTTTACGAAATTCTCACGAATTTACTTAAACTCTCGAGTTTGACTATTGCTAGTTTAACAAACAAAACTTTCATGTTTATACTTAATTGAATTTCATATAACAAACAAATAGTCACTCCACCACTAAACCGATTGAGTTTTCAAATAAATGATTTTCACTCACCAAACAAAATAACTATGTGTAGAAAATAATGTTTCAATTCATTTTATTTCATGCATATAATTGAGTATTTCTTGCTAAAAAAGACCATCTTGCATTAATTTGACTCACATTCACGTTCTACATTTTAATTACCAAATATATAAAATATCTCTCCTAATTCATTCAATTTGGCTTAAATGTATATTATTCAAAAACACCTTATTAGTAGTGCATGTTTTTAATGATAACCATCTTCTTATATTTCATTTGTTGTAATTTTTATTTTTTATAAAACTAATTAATATTAAAACAATAAAAAAATGTATAGACATGTTATCCAATTAGACGAAACAAAAATTGATATAAAAATAGAGATAAAAATACATATATTAGTACAAAAATATAATTAAAACAGTAATATATTTGATTTTGTTATTTTAGGTCCTTCCATGTTATAAGAATATTAATGTTTTTGGTGCAAATGAAGAATGCATTTTAGTTGGTGTGAAAAGTATTTTGGAGAAGATTTGATTCCTAGTAGAGACAAAAACCGAAGGGAATCTTAGTAGAGACCAGGTGAAAAAACAACCACAAACCAAAACCCACTCGCAACTCGCAAGATATTTGTTGCTGATAAAAAGATAAAGGAATCTTTCATTTCTTAAGAATAAAATGGACCCGCCTCATTACACCCATATATCCCATCAAAATTCTCATAATATTAGAATTTAGAATCATAATTCGCAATGTTAAAAAATCAAAACCTTTCAAAATATAGTCACATCATTTTCATGTCTTTTTAATGACCATTTTAATTTTCTTCAATAACTTTAACATATTTTTAAGTTCGTATTTAAGATATCAATAAGATCTCAAAGATAAAGAATTCAATAAATTTAATGGCTGTCAATAATTAATAATTTATTTTAACATGTAATAATATTTAGTAAATATATAATAATATAATAACATAATAATACTAATATAATAATAAAAATTAAAAAATGATATAAAAAATTAATAAATAAGTGAATAGTAACATTGTTAATAAACTAAATAATAAATCTTTAAAAATAATACTTCATTTAAAATGGAAATCCAATTATGTCAAGTTAATAATTTCAATAACATAGTGTATTATTAAAATAGTGAAAATTATAAATCCTTTAAACTTTTGAAGATAAAAAAGTAACTAAGCATTTCAGTTTCATTCTTTTTTTTTAAATTAAGATTCATATTTTCAAAGAGAGATTTAAAGTTTAAAATATATAATAATTAAGTTTGAATTTTAAATTTGAAATTACAAAATGGTGTAAAAATATGCTAACAAAATTTGCATTTAAAATTAAAAAAAAATGTAAAATGAAGGCTTTTTATGGACTTTTTCAATATATTTGAACAACTTTAACATATTACCAATCTTCAAAAGATTTCACATCTAAGATTTTAAGATGAGAATAAATTCTAATAACGAAATAGTCTAAAATATTTGTCCTCTCTTAACAATATAATAATATATTATAATAAATAATAATATTTAATAATAATACAATAACATAATGTTATTAATATAATAATGACAAAATTAAAAAGATTATAGAAAACAATAAATAAATAATTTAATACTGACATCATTAATTAATAAACTAAAAATAAAATAAATATTAAAATATTGAAAACAATACTTCATTTAAAATTACAATACACTATGTCTATTACATTAAACCTGATTAAGTTAATGTCTCTTATTTTAAATCATATTCATCAAATTAGTATGAAAAGAAAATTCAAATGTGTTAAAAAAAATTTGTTTGCACGCGTCAAAATATTAGTAAGATAAATTTGTGAATTTTTACATGAAAGGTATGATACATAGTTTTATATTATTTATATTCGTTGATGTAATTTTACATTTTTTTTATTATAGTTTTTATTGAGGTTTATTTTTGTCTTTATTATCGTTATTGTTTAGTTTTCTTCTTGTTTCCCGTTTATCTTATCTTTTAATTTTTGTTTTTCTTTTCCTTCTCTTAACGTTTTTCTTTTTGTTTTAGTATTGGTCACTGCATTTTGGTGATCATTGTCATCCTTTCGCATTGAGGTGTCATAATATTACAAGTTCGAGTTGGTCTTCATCTATTGTGTTAGATACCACAACATTAATTGTTGTTAATTCGTGTTTGAGTGATTGATCTTGATCTCTCGTTCTTACTCTCACTTTAAATCTTTTGATCAAAACTTATTAATTTATTTTTTTAATTGTTTTATGTTTAGATTGTCTTACCAACCGAAATCTATTTGTAAGATATAACCGAAATCTATTCGTAAGATATTTACTTCAGTTAAGAATAAAAATTTAAACTCTCTCTTTTCAATATTTTGATTATAAAATCGAAATATAATAACAAAAAAAATCAGTGTTAAAGTTCTTCTCGTCATTGTTGAGAGCATTTTAATTTTTATGCAACATGCTACAATAATTATTTCAATTTTGAAAACCAAAAACAAAATATACTTATAATTGATTATCCAGCATGTAAAAGTAAAAACCAAAAACAAAACATACTTATAAATGATTATCCAGGATGTAAAAGTAAGGGACTAATCTAATTTAGATGAGTGTTAAATTCAATTTTGGAATAAGAGCTTTCATTCACAGTGTTATATAAAGTGAAATCATTTTAAGTACGTTATATATTGGATATACGATAGATAATCTATTTATTTTAGTATTAGAGTCCTAATTAATCATTACCGGATAAGCAAATTACAAGAACTACTCTCAAGAGATTATTACAACGAGATATTTTAAACATACAATAACAATACTTTTCGCTATTTCTCATGTAGAATGAATATTATTTATATTAGTTAGGAATGAAGTTTATCTACTCTATTAATATAAAAAAACTTTTATACAAACATTTAGTGTTTGACTATTTCTCATGCTGTCATCTTATTCTTTAATGTGATATGGAATAATGAGATAAATTCCTAGTGGATTTAGTGATAAGGTGGTATGTTCTTACATTTTTTAATACCTAAGTAGCTAACATGGATTTTTTTCTTAATATTTTTAATTAAGTAGTTATTTCATTATATTTGAACTCAAAATATTTCAATAATATAAGTTTTTATAACATACAATACTTCAAATAATATTTTATAAAATGAATGAAACCAAATAACGACTCGCTTTTCTGTTTCTATTTCAGTAATTTTATTTAAAAAATTATAAATATGATAAAAATAATAATTGTCAATTGGCATAGGGTAATTAAATTCGATCCATGTAATATGTTCCTAAACAGTTTCCTATTATCCTTGGTATCTGGTTTTTCCTTGGCGTTTCTTTCACCGACTATTATCTTGATGTTTGCTTGTCTTGGAACAATAACCTTACAATGTCAGAAATTTTCCACCGAACTCAGCGGACAAGGCTTCTGTCTCAACTCAAGAGATCAACATCCATGACTCCGTCACTTCCCCGCACTCACGCTATCTCATATCCTTTCAAACACTTAATATTCACATTCAATATTTTTTATATTTTTAAACAAACAAAATGTAATTCAATATAAAAAAAATCACTGAATTCGTTCTCTTTTAAGACGTATTTTTACATAATATACCATATTTAATGCTTCTTCTCTCAATATTTTTCTCTTTATAGGTGTGAATTTCCTTTTACTCTGCTTGCATTATTTTACTGATGTAAAAGAAGAGAATATATAGTGGCACATGGTGGGGTAGATTATCCTCAGTATGTCTTCAGGAAGATAACACACCATGCTTCTTTTTGTCATGTTTTCATTACTAAATAAACTAATAAACTCATTTCGGGTAATTGGGTGGTGAAATATCTCTCAAATCTCTTCCAAAACTAAGAAAGCGAGAGGAATCTTCCCTTTGAATGTTACATGAGTGGAGGTCCTTGTATTTCCAACACAAAATCTTCTTTCTAAAATCTGCAATCTTGCATTGCTGAAAGGATGAGCCTATTCTTAGTTTTTTCTCTCTCTTGCTCTTTTATTTTACTTTTTCTTTTTTTTTTCGAAAAGGAAAATATTCTCATTTTATGTTGGCTCCATCAATTTGTAGTTTTGTGCCATATATTCTCATCTTATGAGTTCTAGTTCTTTGAACATGCATGAGCCAGTTGTCATGAGATGGTTTAAATTTTTTATTATGATAAGTTTATTTATCTTTAAATGGAGTCTGGTCCCCCATGCTATCTACGGGTTTCTAACACTGAGTTGCCAACCTTAATCGTGTTCATATGAATCCATCACGTCGTGTCCATTGCATAGTCCACTCTTTGAAACGGCCAGAACACATAACTGAATTTGAACATCAACATTAGTTACTCAAAAGAAATGAAATATGACAAGAGACCCATCTATGCAGACAATAGACACTATACTAATTTATCTTAGCTAGGTAGGTTTTGCATCGGTTCCAGAACAAAGCAAATAACTTTATTTCCAGAGTGCATTTTCCAGAACTGTATACAGATAATTTCATAAGTGACAATGGAATCAGAATAATTTGTTTTCTCAAAATCAACAAAGGATAATTGCCAAGCAATTAAATATAATAATGGTGATGACAGCTACATTGCCATTGAAGAGCGTGGCCAAATTTAGAAAAAAATTATTTTGAATCATATAAGACAATATATTTACTTTAGAATCTATTCTGTAATAATGTATCTTAAAATATAAAACATAATATGATTAGAATATTATATTAAATTGTAAGTGATTGTATTTTTCTAGACATCATCTCTCCTAAATGTACTTAGGGTAAAAGAAACTTACAATTGAAACGCGCCAAAAGTCATCATGTACAAGTAAGATTTTCTTCCAATCTTCAGTTAAACCTGCAAACAGAAATGTTAAAGCATTAATCAATACAAAATCATACTCTCATAATAAGGTAAAAAATTAAAATCTGTAAAAACAATTGAAATCAAGCCAAAAAGTTAGTAACGACACAGATTGAGCGTAAGACCATAGAGAAAGTGAACACAGATTAATGGGTCCTTAATGAAATCACAGAACAAATAAATTAGAAGAATTTGATTAAATGAACCCAGAAAACGAAAAAAAGGAAACACGGAAAAAGAAAAGGACCAACGAACTCACCATCATTAGATAAACGGAGCGAAACGAAACACGAAATTGGAGTGAAATTCATTAATGGGCAATCAAGGATCACAAGCTAAAACCGCAACCCTTGCCAGCGATTTATACAGTCCAACTTTACATCACACATATACAGGACTCTTTCCTTTCCTTTCCCCGTTTCATTCTCCTTCGTCTTCTTTTTTATCATCGTTTAATTATATTCTATATCATTGTAAAAGTCCTTTTTTATCATTTTCATTTTAAAATAGCACCTGCTTCGTTATCTTAGTCCATCCATTTCAATATTCTTTCCAAACCACACCTTAATGTTATTGCCAGTGGTTTCCGTGGTGGATCAGGTAAACCTGGCCACCGCTCCCGTGGTAACCGTAGCGCGGGAGAGGAATATTCCTCTCGGATGGTTTGGATTTGTCCACTGCGGTCCGGTACGCCGGAGCCGGCGACATCTGATGGACGCAACGGTCGACCACCGTCGCCGAGGTTCTGTAACTCCGACCAGATTTGCCGGTAAGGCTGCAATACGACGAAGAGGACGACGACGATGAGGCTGAGGAGGAAGATAATGAAGCTGACTTCGAGGGAGGAATGGAAGCGTTGTTCGGAGATCTCGACGGCGTGGGCGGCGAGAGGAAGGCTCTGATCTTGAGCGATGAAACGCGGTCGTATTCCTCGATGAGATTGGCGAGATCTTCGTCGGAGGTGATGGAGATAAGAGCGTCGAGGTCTTCGGAGGGTAATTGGCAGCGGAGATGCCTCACGGAGGCACCGCAGAGCTCTTCCAGCTTCAGCAGCAGCTCTGCAAAACAAGCGATTATGGTTATTTATCATGAAACGCAAACGAGATCGTCGTTTGAAGTATAAGGTTTTGGTGAACGGAAAATAGACTAAGTGAGTGAGACTGCAAATGAGAGAGAGAGAGAACTGACCGGAGAAGGTAATAGAGCGGTCGACGGCGAGGACGCGGGTGTGGCCTCCGAGGTAGCGGAGCTTGCCGTCAGGGTAACGAGGGAGGATTCTGCCACCGTAACTGCAGAGGAATTTGATGGTGGATTTGGAAGGTTTTGAAGCGGTATGAGCTGATCTGAACATATTTGTAGTGTGTGGGGAATAAAGTGGAAAAAAGACGAAGAGAGAAAATGGTAAGAGAGTGAAGGTGCTTTGAAGTTTGGAGAAGCGCCTTCAAGCCTATTCGTGGTGACATTTGTCCCTTATTTATAGGGATTTTTCTCACTGCGCCATCGTGTTCCCTCACTTGCGTACTTCGTATCATTTACTTCAATCATTCTATCGATACTAATCTAATTTATGAGGGTAAATTATTGAAACATATAATACTACATTGTAAATTTATAACACCAATTATTTTAGCGTAAGGTCGAAACTGCATTTGGGGCTAAAGTGTAAAATGAACATAATTATTTTAACACCTCTAATTATAAGTGTGTTTAATGTTTTTTTTTGACAAGATACTTAGATACGCAACTCAACAATTGAAAAATTGGTGGTGAGATGCATCTTGAAGTCAAACACTTGTTATCATCTACGAATATGACTTGATAATTTTGAAATCTTAATACAAAGAGTTTGCCAAAAATAAAAGAGTTAGCAGAGGGCACACCTAAAGGATTAGCCTTTTTGACTTAAATAAAATGAAGATTTTTCTATAATGGTTTCACAAAATGTCCCATAACTGTTTGGAATGGGAATTAGATGTGACAAAGAGAATTACTCATCTGCAAATTCACTCTTTCAAACATCTTAAAAACCATCTGCCCAAACAAATAATTATTTAGTCACAAATTCATCCGTGTACATAGTACATATGTGTAACACACACCGTAAGTTACGTAAGAATATTTGCATTCCATATCTTCAAAAGATTTTGAAAGAGTTCCAATGCTCAAACAAAGCAAACAAAACAATACGTATTTTCTCGTTATTTGGTCCCCAGCCTATGCTTAATTTTATCTAACTACATATTTTTTTTTTCATTTTTAAGTAATTAAGCCATGCATTTCACGAGTGTAATAATATCTTTGGTTTTGGTTGGTTTAGTTGTCAAAGCATAAAAAACACACATGCACGCATCTCTCATCCTTCTTTATTATTTAACACGAATAAGGGACGAATATATTGTTAATCAGCTACATGTTTATCTTCTTTACTTAACTAATTAAATAGAAAAAAAACATTAATATTTTACCGTAATGAAAAATTTATTAACTTATCCATCTGAAAGGCAAGTATTTGCAGATAGATTTATAGTTGAGGATGGAATTGATTTAAGTGAAAAAAGAGGAAATTAACTGTAAATAATAGAGGATCACAAGAGTTTATATGGTGTAACTGAAAGGCCACGTCATGCTTTATCAAGTCCTATTCATGCATACCAATCTGAATGGAACTGATGGGTCCCACATCAAGTTGGTTTCGAGGATAACCTTGATCCGCACGTGGGTCCCACTACAAGTCTATTTCTGAGATGCCATATATTTGAACCTCTTCATTTTTTTTTTCTTTTTTTAAATACATGGTGATTATATTAAAACCTATCCATATCCTTGTCTTCGTATGATCCTTAATAATAAAATAGTAATAATCATAATTTCGGTTTCCGTGTGATTGGTGTGAAATATGTGCCTTTTTTTAGTAAATTACACTTAATATTTTAACAATATCTCTTGTACAAATGAATATACTATTTAACATTTTAAAATAATTAAAAAATTAGTGTGATATATAAAGTGTGTTAGAGTGGTTTTTGTTTTTTCAAATAATAAAGAGTTACTAGGAATAGTAAAAGACGACTCTCGTATACAATCTAAAAATAAGAATGAATTTAATTTGGTATTCAAAGCATTTGAACTAATATTATTCTGCATAATTAAACTTGAAAAACAGTGTTGGAATACACGTGATTTTTTTTATTTATTAAAATTCGTGTTTCAGTTACAGGTTTCTATGTTTTGTGTCTTAATGTTCAATTTTGTTATTATTTGTTTTTTAAACTGGTTGATTTAATTTTAAGATTATTTACAAAAAGATGGTCAAAATCAGTAAAGATAGTTTAATAATTGATACATAATAAATATAATTATTTATCTTTTTACTTTAAAATTGTTTTCGTAAATTTTAGGATGAATTTTAGATTACTGATGATCTATAAATTAATTTTCATTAAGTCTAATAGTTGTTTAAAGATAATCATTTGATCTATATGTACAATCACTTGGTTTTTTAGGTGATAGTTTTGATATTCTTAACTGTGTGAATTGTTCAGTCCTAGATTGGATGACTATATACAGTACAATTCGTATTTGAGTAAATTTAAATTTAGAATTATATAAATACTCATACTAATATTTTTTAAAAATAAGATAATTTTAAGCAATATATATATATATATATATATATATATATATATATATATATATATATATATATATATATAATTTTGTTTGTATAGATGTAACATCTATCACCGGAATTTTTCTGTACTTTTCCCTTTTCCTTTTGTGGTATCTTGTTGCTTTTTATTTTTGAAAGATAATAATTATTTGTGGGGAGACGGATAATATTAATTTTGAAAAAAAATGAGGAATTATATTTTGAGAAAGGGAAATTGGAGAAGGGGCCGTGTGGTCCTACGAGAGCCACATTTTCTTTTACGTATTTGTTATTTCCGTTAATATACTGATATAGTCTTATACATTCAATTATTCAATGAGCATTAGCGATGGGAAAAAGGACAACCTCGTGAGTCAGTCTGCACGCTAAAAAAAAATGACAGGTTAATTTGACTAATTCGGTTCGCCAAGTCCGATAGTTCGGTTGGCGAGTAAGTGAATTAAGTTAAATTAGCTTGATTCGGTTTAATTAAAAAAATATTAAAATTTAGGCTGCAATATTTTATATTAACAAACTTCATTAATACAGTCTAAAATTTCAAATATTCTGTAGCTCAATAGTCTATTTTTATGTATATTAAATTTGATGATTAAAAAAAATTAAAACTGGTGGATCAGTACGACAGTATAAAAACTTTGACATTATAAATTTTAATTTATTTTCAATTAACCGTCAATTCAACTCAATTTTTTTTTTAACAGGTTAAGTTGTCGAACTTAAAGTAGCGAGTTAGTACATTTTAACGTATATAGTGAAAATGTTCATAATAGTTCTTTTTCCTTAACTAATATCTTTTCATTTGGGTCGCTCAAAAATTCTCCTAGAATTTAAAAAATATGAAGATATCTGGTGGATTGGGCAAACCACTCATTGACACCTGTACAATATAAGTGAAGATATCTGTACATAGAATGGTGGACCAGTATAGAGGAATTTCCTACAAAAGAAAAGAGAAAAAAAAAACTATTTGATGTTATTCATTTGACGAAATTTTAAAAGGGTTAAGAATTAGTCCCCTTAGTTGTTCTATACACGAATCAATAATCATAGCTTCAACAATTTCACTATTTTTCTGAAAAAAAAACAAATGGATTTAATTTGAATGGTATTTATTTTTTATATTTTTTCATTTTTAAATATTTATTTAAATGAAGTAATTTAAATTTTAATATTTGGACACAAAAATTAACTATCATTAACTATAAAATGGTGATGATACTTCTCAATTGATACTTGTTGAGATTACTTTTTGAGTCAAAGTTTTATCATTTAGGCTTTGTTCTTTTGGGTGTATTTGGGAGAGATGATTTGGGGGAGATGATTTGAATGAATTTGAGTAGATTTGAGGGTAATTTTGTAGTTGTTTTTTTGAGTGGATTTGTGGATAATTGAGAGTGGATTTGGAAGTAAAGTTTGAGAGAATTAGTGTAAGATTTGATTGATGTGATAAATTTAAAAAATTAGTTTAATTGGTAGAAATTAAAGATTACCAAAATGCCCTAGTTATTTGTAACATCCCAAAAATACAGTAAAACCATATAATAGAATTAATTACATTAAATCATAAACCAATTCAGTTTTATATTAAACAAGCGAACGATCTTGGCCGAACGACCTTACATAGTTTATCAAAAGTGAGCTGTACAAGGTAAAGGGAAACATGACCGAACGACTTACAAAAGTCTTATTACTGATCGGTCAAATAACAAAGGGAAAGGAAGTGACCGAACGGTCACTTCATACTAAACTACTAACTATAACCGAACGTCCTACTGTTCGGCCTTCACTTCCACATCTACGAGGTTCTCGTCCTCCAAAGCTTCTTCTTCCAGTGCCTCTTCAAGTAGTGCGCTTCCATCTGCTCACATCCACACGGATGATCATTGCAACGACAAGACGGACGTACAACAAGACAACACAAGGAAACACAGGGTAAGCTTATGTAATTTAATTCATGCTTCAACATATAAATTAAACAATCCAACACAAGAACATTTCAACATAAGTATTTTTACAACGCCTATCACTAGACCGACCGTCCGGACTGTATGAAATCTGTGTAGCTACAGGCGTTCGTGCACCCGGGTGATGTAGTAACTGGAATACTCTCATCAGCTGCCACCCGAGGTTAGTCCTATTCATCCAAAGTACCCCTAAGGACGGGACCTCCTGCCGTTTCCACACATGACCTACCCTCCTCTACGTGAGGACGAGTACCCACGAAACATCAGGATGAACAGCCAGCATTAGCATGCCCACAGTCATACTTTACAAAAATCCAATATTCATACGAGAGTCGTTCCTCCCCGGAACGCTCATTCATAATTCCAACACATTTCATTCACATCATCTTCTTACTTCATACATAATCATTCTCAATTCCATCTTTCATTATCATTTTTCTCAAATTCATCTTTTATAATCTTTCACTTTAATATCATTTACATCATCCATTCCAAGAACATAAAATACCGAACGTTCAGCCCTCTTCATAATGAGGACGAACGTAGGAACGAGACCGATAAATCTCCTGTTCCAGAATAGAGTAAGACCGATTACAATCATATACCCTATATGACGAACGTTATTTACCACGTGAATCAGTTGAATGAACTGACTCTCGTGAGTTCAGACCCACACTCAAAGAATAGAGTAAGTACGTAGGCTCTAAGGCCGGATCCAAATGAATGTAGACACATCAAGACGTTAAAGAATCATATTTAGAATAATTCAATTACAGAAACCTAATGCCCGTCAATGACCGAACACGATAAAAGGATTTACTGAATTTGGACGAACGCTATTTTTCATCAATATAGATTATATAAGAAACGAATACGAGCGCTTGGTGTAAGACCGAGCACTACTCAGTACGAGCGCTAGGTGTAAGACCGAGCACTACTTAGTACGAGCGCTTGGTATGAGACCGAGCACTGTTCAATACGAGCGATCGGTATAAGACCGAGCACTTACGAACGACGAAATTATACCATTATATATATATATATATATATATATATATATATATATATATATATATATATATATATATATATATATATATATATATCTTACTTTATCAAGGGATATTCGGATACAATTATGCTTGGCCGAACGCTCAAACATAGTATTACTACACGAGGACGCTCGTCCTCAACTAGGATTCTCTCCAAATGAAAGAATCCCATTTTTACTATGTTTACCAAGAAAACCGAACGGTCAATGACCATTCAGTGACGAACGTACTTTTTCATATGAGACCTTCATACTAGAATTATTTCTTTCCAACAATTATTTCTTAATATATATACTTTCATAACTTTATACATTCCTATCAGATTCAACTTTCATACTTCATACAATTCATATCACATAAATCTCATATAACTCATACATCATACATAACTCAACCATCATGTCAGTATTCATACTTGATACATACATTCATTCATTCAGCAACATGCATTCATTTTCAACAAGCGTACAACCACATACAATTAAATTAGATAAGCTTCCCTTACCTCTTAAAGGTGGTCGAACGTTCTCAGATATGTGCTAGGGTTCTCCTACTAACAGAGGTCTCAACGTTCTACAACGCTTTCTACAAACTATAACCAACATAGACCAGACAATTACTCAGAATGATAGATTCAACTCATGCAACCAAGAATCTGGGCTTGCATGTTACGGAAAAAGGCACGAATGGAGAAAGGATGAACTTACCAGTTCAGAATCTTAGACTGATCGGTTCCAACGATCGTCCTCTACGCCGGGAGTGTAGAACTGGTGCCTGAATGGTGATCGGAGAAGAAGAAGGATGAGTTTTCATAGAGAGAAGGTAGGGTTTCTAGAGAGAAGGAGGAGAAAATGAGAATATCGAAGTATGGGAAGGAGGTTGCATGCAGAAGAGAGTGGGACGGAAGCTTTCAGAAAAATCAGTTTTCTTTCCACGTCAAAATGAGCGTCCGCTCTTCTGCTGACACCTGCATCCCACTATCTGATTTCTTATCCTCGTTGCTTGACACCTGGCGTCCGCTCAGAGAGGTTTCTAAGTGCGTTTTTAATGAGTCTGAGCAGAGGGTTTTGGGGTGAAATTTCCGAGGTCTGACATTATTAAAGTAATATAAAATGTTATTTATTAATGTTATATTTAATTCTAAAAATGTTTATAAAGAGACAAAAATTATAAATAATTTTTAAAATTAATTTTTAAAAATTATAAAAATTATAATGTATTAAAATGAATTTATTTTTAAATGTAATATTTGTTTGTAATATAATTTACTACCAAGTAGTATCAATTTATTTGTTACGGAAGTGAGAATGATTACTTTTAAACAAACAAATAATTAAACGAAGTTATAATATTACATGAGCTAAAAAAAAGTGGCAACATTTAAACATACAAATATATTAGTAATAGTTCATGATGACGTTGCTTCAGTAAGGTATCGTTGCATTGCATTGAAACGATATTGTATTGGCATCCCTATTAGACGTCTTGTATAGGATGGATGCGCAAATAAAAAGTCGAAGGAGTGTCTGAATAAATTTTGATCTTCAATGTTCATAGTCCGTAATAAGTTTTCAATTTCTTCTGTAGTTGGATTAGATGATTGAATCCTAGCATTTACCAGGGATATTCGACGCTTCATGGCCTGTGTATGTTGTTGAAGAGTAGCACATAGTCTTCTTGATTGATTAATTTGTTTTTGCAATTCATCAATGATTGGAGAGTCCATCTAATTTGCAGATCAGCAGGTTGGCAATAAATAAAACTAGCATAACTGATGTGAAAGATAATAACATTCAAAAATAGGTAAGGTAATATTTCAAACACATAAGTCAATTTAACGAAAAAAAATTCATGTAATACATTATCGAAATAAAAATGAACTTAGTCATCTAAATGGTGAAGAATCAAGTTAACATTCTGATTGAGGTGAGCAAATTGGCGGTTCATGTCGAGGGAAAGGTTTGCCAAGTTATCTTCAATACGTTGAACCCGCACCTGCATTTGTTCCATACCCTGCATTCTGTGTTGCAAGTCTTGTACCCCTTCCCACATTTGAGTCATCATATTAGGATTAGAAAGAGGTGGAGGAGATTGCACAAGGTTGTCATGATGGTCTAGTTGGTCTTCTTCTTCATCATCACCGACATCATGTTGCCAAACACCGTTGACATTAACAATATTCAACCTCTTCAAAGAATTAATTAAAAAATGATGTCGGGTCCCAATATGAGTGTTGTCATCGGCCACAACATGAACTCCACAATATTGCATGATCTGTGTGATAAGGACACCGTATGGTAGGGGTGTGTCACTGGCCTTGCATTTAAGCATATGTTGCATGATGTGATGAGGTCAATTGATAGCTATATTATTTTTAAGCACCCATATCATAAAGATATCTTCCTGCAATAACCTAGCAAAATTCTCTGGTCGTGGTGTCAACATGTGCACAATAACATAATGCAGAAGTCTATTGTCAACACCCAATTTTGTCCGGGTTGAAAAAATGTGTTTTTATTATTTTTCTTTTATTTTTTTTTTTTTATTTTATTTTTTTATGTATCTAGATATTTGCTTTTAATTCAATTTCTTTTTTATTTCTTATTTTCAATTTGTTTTAATAGAGTTAATTAATCAAAAAAAAAAATTAATTAATTAATAAAAAAAAAATTGAAAAATAATATTAAAAAATAATTGAAAAATAAAATAAAATTGAGATAAAAAAAAATATAAAAAAAAAATAAAAATAAAAAAAAAATAGAAAACGTGGAAAAGGGGATATGGGGGACGTGTCTGAAGGAGGGAGACAAAAAGTGGTTAGAAAGGATTTTTCTAAGATTTTTTTTGGAAAGAGAAAAGGGAGGAGACCAGGTGGTTGGGGAATATTTTCCAAGAAGGCGGGAGGATTTTGGAGGAAGAAGAGGAGAGAAATCGGAGACGAGGTGGTGAGGAGGCGTTTTTCCAGATTTTCGGAGAGAAGAAAAGGAGGTGGTGGCATATCTCTGTTCTTCATCTTGGAGGATCCGTCGCTGAGGAGTTTTTCACCATTTTCGCATCTGCAAAGAGAGACAGAAGGCAGCCGGAGAAGAGTACTCAGTGGAAGCACGATATTGATCAAAGCACGTAGATCTTCGAGAGGTAGGTAATGCTGTTTAGAGAGTTATTTGGCTGCCTTTACACAGATCTCTGTTGAATTTGCTATTTGTGTATTTGTCTGCATACACTGTATATGTTCACTGTTGCATCGCCTTACTCTTCATTCATCAAACACCTTACGACGAGCTGATCATCTTTATCCCCTCATGATACTGACTCCTCTCTGCTTATCACCCCCATCCACATCCATCATACACCTCATGACCACGGTCCATTATCTTCATCCCTCTCCTTTTCATTTCCATCTGCAACACCTTATACCACGGCCTGACCTCAAACTCCCTGACCCCCTCACCCTTAACCATCCCAACCTCACTGCCTAGCCTCCACTAGGCTCCCATCATCATCTCGCCAACCCATTTTTATGTATGATCTTCCTAGAGTTAGTAGGGATCTCACACAGAGCACTATGAAGAGTCATCCCAGGGAGTGCGTTTTCGTCATTCACGAGAAGGGAAAGAGAGAGTTGAACGCCGCAACCGGCGGTAGCTCCGGTGGAGTGTGGTGTCGCTGGCGACGTCAAGACTAATAGAAGGTGGTGGCGCGGTGGCTAGTTCGAAGGCATAGTATTGCATATGCGAAGGAGGTGGGGAAGCAGAGCTTGGCCGCTGTTAAGGGCGCTACGATGTTGAGTTCCGACGGCCTGGGCTGTGAGGGAGGTAGCCGAAGATGCGGCGCGGGGAGGTAAACCCGTCCCTGGGTTGGCGTTTTCGAAGCGAGGAGTTCAGGTTGTCACCGGCGAGGCCAAGTCGTGGTCTTGGCAGAGGTGGCGGTGGCTGGTTCCAGCCGAGGTGGCGATAGCGTGCCTCCCAGATTTAGGGTTTTCCTGGTCAGAGAGAAAGAAACTTGGGTCTCTGGAGAGTGTGTGAGATAAGAGAGGGAGCTTACGGGAGGGTGTTGGATCTGAGTGGGTGAGGAATGAGAGCGGGAAGGTAGAACCCCTAGGAAATTCTAGGTTAGAAACCATGGGGGCCGGGCCCAGAAATGAGCGTACGTCCGGGAGCCTTGGGCCTCTTTTGGAACGCTCGTTATATAGCATTCGTTCGCCATCTCCCCAACACGAACGCTCGTTATGAAAACCAACGAGTGCTTGTTATCTAAACGAGCGAACGCTCGTTATCCTTAAGCCTTTTTGACCGTTCGTTCAACATTCTCACCAATGAGCGCTCGTTCGTCATCTCCCCACAACGAACGCTCGTTACTTAGCGCTCGTTCGCCACTTTCACAGCGAACGTTCGTTACTTAGCGCTCGTCCGCCACTTTCACAGCGAACGCTCGTTACTTAGCGCTCGTTCGCCACTTTCACAGCGAACGTTCGTTACTTAGCGCTCGTCCGCCACTTTCACAGCGAACGCTCGTTACTTAGCGCTCGTCCGCTACTTTCACAGCGAACGTTCGTTACTTAGCGCTCGTCCGCCACTTTCACAGCGAACGCTCGTTACTTAGCGCTCGTCCGCTACTTTCACAGCGAACACTCGTTACTTAGCGCTCGAACGCTCGTTACTTAGCGCTCGTTCGACACTTCCACAGCGAACGCTCGTTACTTAGCGCTCGTTCACCACTTCCACAGCGAACGCTCGTTACTTAGCGCTCGTTCGCCACTTCCATATCGAACGCTCGTTACTTAGCGCTCGTTCGCCACTTCCACAGCGAACGCTCGTTACTTAGCGCTCGTTCGTCACTTCCACAGCGAACGCTCGTATTTTAGCGTCCGTTCACCATCTACCCAACGAACGCTCGTCATTCAGCTCACATTTTTAAATGTCCGTCCGTTATGTTCCCCAATGGGCGTTCGTCTTCTCCCCCAACGAACGTTCGTTATTCTGAATCTCTTCCCGGCGTCCGTTCGGCACTTCCATTTCTTTTGTTTGTTCATTTTATTTTCTTTTATTGTCTTATTTTATTTTGTTTTATCTATTTATTTTAGACATCTACTTATCTTAAAATATATATTTAATAATACAATATTTATAGTTTAAATAAAAAGAATTTACAAAAAATATTTTGAAAAGGTTTAAGCACACGTGCGACCGCTCGCGTAGGCCTTGTGCTAAAAACCCTTTTCCTTTTCTTTTACAAAAGTTAAAAATCAAATAAAAATATTTTGAAAAGGTTTTAAGCACACGTGCGACCGCTCGCGTAGGCCTTGTGCTAAAAAACCTTTTCCTTTTCTTTTACAAAAGTTAAAAATCAAATAAAAATATTTTGAAAAGGTTTTAAGCACACGTGCGACCGCTCGCGTAGGCCTTGTGCTAAAAAACCTTTTCCTTTTCTTTTACAAAAGTTAAAAATCAAATAAAAATATTTTGAAAAGGTTTTAAGCACACGTGCGACCGCTCGCGTAGGCCTTGTGCTAAAAAACCTTTTCCTTTTCTTTTACAAAAGTTAAAAACCAAATAAAAATATTTGAAAAGGTTTAAGCACACGTGCGACCGTTCGCGTAGGCCTTGTGCTAGAAAACCTTTTCCTTCTTTATTAAAAATACTAAAATATTCCCGGCTACAAGTAATCTTTCACCTAGAACTACGTTACCCTTGATTCTTCATCAAAAATGGAGATACGTAGGAGCAAGGCCAGTCCTTGTCAGGTTCATTTCCCAAAAATACAAAATCAATTTCTCAAACAGATTTCTCAAACAAAATTTTCAAGCAGTTTCCGAAAGAACTACGTAACCCTGATTTCTCATTTTGAATGAGAATACGTAGGAGCAAGGTCAATCCTTGTCGGGCCCAAAAAAAACTAAAAATATATTTTGTTTATTTAGAATTTTATTTTAGAGAATAGTTAAACATTTTGAAAACCACATCATATTTGTGCATTTAGTTAAAGGTACTGCCTTAGGGCAGGCGTTGTAGGGTGCTAACACCTTCCCTACGCGTAACTGACTCCCGAACCCAGAATCTGGTTTTCGTGGACCGTGTCTTATTATTTTATGGTTTTTCCGTAGTTTTCCAGAATAAACTATGGTGGCGACTCCAAAATCTTTTTTAAACCCGTTTCTTTTTGGATCGTCGTCCCGTCGCGATTCCGGTTGCGACATCTATCATTAATACTCAAACAACCAACTGTTTTAACACGATGACCCTGTATTTCTGGTATAACCATAGTAGCTAATGACATCTCCCGGTCATATGGAAAGTCCTCTGGGATATTTGAAAAACACAATTTTTGCCCCTCATACTTCATATTAGCTACACTCAACCAATCAGCAGGTTTATATCTTATTCTTCTCTTGTTTACCTCACTGAGCAAATATCCATTTCTAGAAGTCTTCAGATTTGAATAAAAAACTTTGATTAAATCCAGATAGTAGGGTCCCTGCAATGTAAGAAATTCGACCACCCCTTGAAATAGAAGATGATTTTGGAAAAATAACCCTGAACCGGCAAATGATTCAAAATTCATTATCTTTGGACCAACAATACTCCTTGTATAGAAATCAGCTGCATAGTTTTCCATTTGATGGTTGTGAGTGAAGAAACGACGCTGATCTAATTGTTCCTCTACAGATGATCTGACATGGGCTGCATCTTCTGCCTCAGTGAGGGTTTCTTTTCCCTTACAACTTTTTCTTGGCCTTTTGGTTGATGATGAGGCCATTTGACAATTTCTTGAACAAAGCAATTTATGAAAACAATAACAAAGTAAGTTATAAGAAATTATTTATATTTAAAAATAACAACAACCAAAGACAAACCATTACATCGTAACCATAACCATAACTTAAAAATTGAAGATGGATGGAAAACCAATAAGTCATAATTACATCACAGAAACATTATTGAATATAATACTACTACAACTAGTCAGATAACACTTCCTAACAGTCACCTCCCGAGATCATTTTGCATAATTTATTTCACCGCTTGTGTGGTGGAAGTCCCATCAACCTCTTTGTACATGTGGGGTTTCCACATAAGAAATCATAACATTGCTCTAGCAAATTTTCATCAGCAATGTTCATAGCACTCAACATTTCATAAATGTCCGCCTCTGTATATGTGTAATTCGGGGTGCGACAAAAGATCTCTGTTTGGGAACGTAGTATTTGATTTCTATCTTCCATTGTTGAGAATTGACGCACGGCTGCATCAGAAATTACACCAAAATGTACATTTGATGAGCTTAGTACATTTATGAAACCGTCCAGACTGGTCATCAACTTATCAAATTGAGAATCAATGACATCGACCATAGGTGCCTTCCTTTTCGAGCCTCGTGAGGATGAAGTTCCACCGGATGGGATGGAAGGCACAGATTGAGTCTGTCTTGGACTATATTCATCCACAGATGAAGGAGGTGATGGTGGAGTTGGGTCTCTATACCCCGTCCACTCAGGCTGTTCTGGAATGTACTCAATATTTTGATTCAAATCAACACTGACACGAGGCCCAACCCGCTGTCGACATGCTTGACGAGCGGTCCGAACACCATTCCAGTAGCTCGATCAGCTACCCATAACTCGACCATTAAATCATAGTGTTTTATACTATTAACTCTCTACTTTTCCGCAGTTGGCCTCGACTGAAACAACAAACAGAACAAACACACTGGTTCATATTATGTATAATAAGGATCCACAAAATGTTAGTATTTTTATAAATACCTGAATCAGGTCCATCCAAACTTCGTCCTCAGCATGAAATGTCATACTAACCGGGTTCCACGCAAATCCACTCAATCCAAAAAACAGGTCATGTACCTCACACCATTTATCTTTCAAGACTTTTTGACGATTTTTAACATTATTTTTCGTAATTACAACATACCAAGAGCTATGAAGATGATCAACTATGTTACTATATGCTTGGAATGTCCAACTTTCGTCAATCCTATTACCGATTCGTGATTCCTCAATTATAGAGTGTAGAAGACGTGCGTCCATGTCCTCTGTCCACTTCATGAACTCTCTAGTAGGAGCAGAGGACTCAATGCAGCTACCTTACCTCTGTTCATTTTACACCTATTTCATAAACAAAATGGTAAGAAGTTAACATTAAACATCCTTAATATAATGTTCTTCTCATACACATAACATCAAATACTCATACAACACAATAAAATACAATAACTATGAGTTTTGATAATCTCGCCACATATGATCTGCCATAGAATCCTTGATACTACTACCAATCTTATGTTCCTTTTCTCTAACTTGAGATGATGAAACATTATGCTCATCCCTTTCATTCAAGTCGTTATCAACTTCATCAAGTAATGAGTCATCGTTATCGACGCTATGAAGGAAGTTTTGTAAGATACAACAAGCTAATATAATGTCTGTCATTGTCTCAAATCCGTAATGTGGTTCAGTGCCACTTGCAATGATAGGGAATCGTTTTTTCAACACACCAAAAGTTCTTTCAATAACATTTCGCAACGATGAATTTCGATGATTAAACAACTCCCGTGCATTTTGTGATCATCTACGTGTATATTCTTTAAGGTGATATCGTACGCCTCTATATGGAGTCAAAACTGTGCTTTTCAACATGAATCCTGCATCACCAAGGTAGTATTTTCCTACAATTTTACGCATATAAAGGTAATTAGTCACTACTAAATAAAATCTTCAACATCGCAATGTAGACACTGACCTTGGGGGATAATCAACGGATCATCTCGATCAAGAGCATTTTTTAAAATTCTTGAATCAGATGCAGTGTCTTCCCATCCAGCAAGAACGTATGTGAATTTCATGTCAAAATCACACTCCACAAACACATTTTGTGTTGAGCCTTCACATCTCTGAGCCTCACATCTTGGCACCTTTACACGAATATGAGTTCTCTCTATGGCCCCTAAACAATCCTAAACATACAAATAACTATTCATCATAACCATAACTCAAAAATTGTTAGCATCCTTTGATCACAAAAGATCTACAAATATGATGGAATGAGTACCTTAAAGTACGGATAGAATCGATTATTGCTCAAGACATATGGATGAACCTCATTTCCTGAGGGTTGAATTAGAAATTCAAATTCCAAACTTAAGATAGCATCCAAGACATTGTGAAAGTGTCTGCTAACCGTTGCTCCACTGTAGACCGAATCGCATCCTTAACTAATCCAGTTCATCTTAGTCTCTCACAAAGATTAATAAATGCCTTTGGACTCATTCTAATAATGTCGTGGCACCGATTAGTAAGCACAAGATATGAAATTAATTACTCCCTACGACGGTCTATGTCTGGTAGGTAATTGCTTACACTACTCGAATCAGTCGAGTACATATTCGAGATACTCAACGCGTGTGCAACAATGCATAACATTGTTAGTGCAGCCAATAAAGTGGTTATTTGTAAATGTTGACGTATCAGTGCGATAATATTGAAGTCTACACCAACCACATCATCATCTATATCTTCACGGTCCAAATATGATAAATCTACTTGTTCTTCCATCTATATTTACTTAACGAAAAATATAAATTTTAACAACCATATAAAAACAACTAAGATTAACAATATAATTAATTTCATATATTCATATAATTATATTTATTAACAAAATCAAGCATTCATACGAGGAATAAAAAAAATAACATTCATATATATATATATATATATATATATATTGAGTAAAGTATTATCAATTTCATGCACATAAATTGAATACAATAATATAAAACATACCTATTTCACTTTCAAACTTATGAAGATTTCAGCAGATTTGAAGGAAGATTGAACGAATGCTATACGTCCCACGGTAAGATATAAGATGGATATTTCAATTCTGAAGATTTAAATATAACAGTAACAATTCCAAACGAAACCTGTTAAGAAAATACATGAATATGTTATATCATGTACTGGTTTAAAAAAATAAAACTTGGTTAAATATGTACCTTTTCTCAGCATGTGTCTTTAATGACCACCAAATAATGTCTCAACACAACCATTTATGAAGGTCAACACAAGGTAATACATCATAAATTGTTCGCATACAGCCACCAAGCTTTTTCCAACCTCAAAACATGCTCTACTCATAGTATAAGACAAAGTTCAGTAAAAAATTTCAATCATCTTTTGTAACCAACACATCAAATTCCAAATTGGAAGCACAAGGTTCTATTTAACAATAATTTTCAAAAACGAAATGGACACAACACATGTGCCTAACCTGGACAGAGTACTTATCCCTCACATGAAGTTATTAGCTGACCAAATGCACGTTAATCTTTCCAAAAACCTGCAACACATACAAAGGGTTAGCCTCGTGCAATTAAAAACCATATCCTTCAACATGTACAGGTTCAGGGAACCCATTTCCGGCGAAGCCCACGGCATCATGGGGCTGCTGCTGCATGTAGGGCTTCATGGATTCGATTTCTGGCGAACCACACGGCATCAGCTGATGGAAAGAGTTGGCCTTCACCCTACACATAACCGTCTTCCTCCTCCTCTCCACCTCCATCTCCATCAACCTCTACTTACATTTGCAGTCGTCCATGGCCACCACCACCACATGTCCTCCAACGCACAAACCTTCATCCTGCAGAAATCTCCCTCATCTCCCTCCTCTCCGTCCTCCCTTTCACACTGGACCCAACCACAGCCTCAGTAACGACAACGGGAATGCAGCATTGGAACCAGATTTCCTACTCTGTAATCGAGTGCATGATTTCCAACCATAACTCGAAGCTGTAACCGGTTACGCTTCACGTGTAACCGAATACGCCACGCTTGTGCAATCTTCTAAAACGTCGAACTGGTTACGCTCTTCTTTGTAACCGAATACACATCCCCTCTTCAACTCTGTCTTCATCGTCAACCACGTGCTTCCTCGTCCATTAACCATTGTCTTCTTCTTCATCACCGTGAACACCTTCAACCTGCAACAACCACACCAAAATTCAAAAATAAATATTACCTCTACTCCGTCCTCACTGCGAACACAAAACTCCAGCACACAGACACACTTCTTAGTCACCCTAAGCTGCTCAAATGAAACCTCTTCAAACTTAGCTCTGTATGTGCAAACACGCATCAACACAGACCAAACTCATCTATCAAGCATCGTCTTATTAATATGTTCATGATCAGACCTTTATTTTCACATTCAAACTCCTTTCCAGTGAATTGTATAGTCAAACAGAGAATCTCCCCACAGTGCTATGACTGCAAAAGAACACTTCAAAAAATCCAGAAATGCATTGGCAAGGACAGTGGAAAGTGGTAAATCACATAGCCAAGAACTGTCCTCCCTACTTGTGAAAGCACAGTGCATGCGTTTTTTATAATATCTTTACTATGCTTGGGAATAATGTTTTCATCGAGTATGCATTTTTTACGTTAACCATGGCTGAATGGTGTGCTTGAAAATTTTAAAATAGTACAGGGCAAAGCAGTCTTTTCCGCCCAAATCATCGCAAATCTTCTCAAATTAGCGGGATGCTGATAATGTCCAAATCTCGCAAATCCTCTCTTTTCCCTCCGTGCAAATCGTCTCAAGCGAACATCACTTTCTTCACAAATTTATCTTCGGATATCACCGTGAATAGGAGTATCCATGCAAACGAACACAACGTTAAACTTGAGAGTTTTTTTATTAACATCAGTCAAAAACAAATTATTTGACTTTGACAAATATTATTTTCATTGACATTAGTTAAAGGTCTTTTTATCTACTTCTCATTAATATTGGCTTAAAAAAATCCTCACGAAAATAAAACGGTTGGTTAAAAAAAATCCATTCCTCATTAAAGAAAAATTCTAACCATTTCAGACAAAATGGCATTAACATTGTTGATAGAGAAAATATTCACTACAAAATAATCATTAAAATTAATGTATAAAAAAACTATCCTCTGAGAATTTTTTATCTAAACGTATTATCAATTATTTTTTATTAATTTAGTTTTAACCTAGTGCCAGCCGTAGGTAAGGGTAGTGAATGTCTACTTTGTTATCACGTTTATTTTGTCATCACGTTTTAATTATACACACAAACCAACACTAAACTTTATTAAAAATATTCTTTGGTACAACCATGTATACATACAAATATATATATATATATATATATATATATATATATATATATATAGGGTTAAATATGTTTTTAGTCCCTCAACTATCAAGCGATTTTGTTTTTCGTCCCTATTTCAAACTTTGTACGATTTAATCCCTCACCTTAAGGAAATCATAATTTTTGGTCCTCAAAAGCTAACGCCGTTAAATTTAATCTTACGTGGCTAACGGTATGCCACGTTCTGTCATGGTAGAATTGAAAATCTGTAAAAATAGTCTCAGGTGGCTAACGATCCTCCTCCCTCTCTCGACCTCCACCCCGACACCACCACCTCTGCCTCGGTCTTTCACCTCAGCCCCGCCGCCCTCCACCGCCCTTCGACAACCTTCGCTGGCCTCCGTTTTTTCTATCAGTTTTGCCGAATGAAACTGTCTTTATTTCATGGTATTAATTGGGATGTAATAAAGAAAGTAGAAGAAGATGATAAAAACAAGGTGGTGAGATAGAGATGGTACTGCCTCGGTTTTTAAGGTGATCTTTATCATACCTGAGGGAGAAAATCTGGAAAAAAGGGAAATTTATTGCCAGGGGGTTAAGGGAAATTTACTTCGCTCCACCTCTTTGCAGTTCATCAGCACTCGGTCTTTTTAAGGTGAGCTTTATCATTCAGTTACTAATACTTCAATCAATTCATTGTCTTTGGGAGATCTATGATTTTTTTATCCAATTTTGTGGTGATTTGAACTCAACCCCCTTTAAGGGTAAAGCTCAAGAATTTGGATGCCTGTATTCTGATTCTGTAACTTTTCTGCATTATTGTTACTTTGTTATGATCAAACCAAACCAGACCCTTTTTGATTGTTACTTTGTTATTGTAACTTTTCTGCATTATTGTTACTTTGTTACTTTGAATTTTCTTCCATTAAAGAATTGATTACCGACCAATGTAAATAAATGGCCATTGGTTCATCCTGTGAGGTGGATTGCTTTATTTATTATTTTAACATTTTGGTCTTCCATTGTAGCTAAACTAAATAGTGATTTTAACATCTGATGTTTTGTTCTTGTGTTCTTCTGTCTTGTTTTTTTCATAAGGAGATCTTCATACCATGATGTGAGAAGGAACGTAGGGCGCTGATGAGGTGGAACAGTACGGTGAGCAAACAACCGAGGTGGGAGAACCCAGATCCGAAATGGAAACGTTGTCTTGGAGAACGGGTCGGTCCTTGGGTCGTGGGTCGTGGGTTGCAAGAGGTTGGTGGTGGCGGCTTGTGTGAGGACGAAGTTGAAGGAGAAGGTGGTGGTGGAAGAGGAGAGAAGGAGAAGAGTGTGGTGAATAGTGGCACACCGTGAACGTGGCACAAGATTAATGTGAAAGCTGGTATCATGTGTGGCAGACCGTTAGCTACGTCAGATTAAATTTAACGCTGTTTGTTTTGGAGGACCAAAAATTATGATTTCCTTAAGGTAAGGGATTAAATCGTACAAAGTTTGAAATAGGGACGAAAAACAAAATCGCTTCATAGTTGAGGGACTAAAAACATATTTAACCCTATATATATATATAAGGTAAAACCAATGATAAACATTGTCTAGTTTATGGGATTTCAACCGATAAGCCTCCCATAAACATAAACATGATTATGTTTAAATTTGCTTTTATGGATAAGTGTGGATGTAAAGATAATATATTATAATTGATTGATTTTCTTTTTCTTTTCGTTTTTTGGTTTGGCTTACTTTATCTTGGCATGCGATCGTACGGGACACGGATCCTTGTAATTAGTTTTTAAGTAGAAGGTTTAGCTTTTAAATTAAATGTTGTTATAATTTTCTTATATTATAATCTATCACTATTTTGAATTTCAATTCACATTTAATTTCATAGTTAGAAGCTCAAATAAAATATGATTAAAAGGTTAATAGTTTGATGTGTAAGAATCTCTAAAATAGTTTTTTTTTTAAATGGTAACGTGACTTAATTAACGAGATTTAAATACTTTAATACTAAAATTTTAAAGTATAAACAGAAGTTTTATGAAACAAAATTTATTATTTTAAGTCATATCATCTCTCTAAAAACAGTTGGGCCATTTCTTTTAAGATCAAATGGTGTCAAAGTAATTATTGCGGCTGATAGAAGAGTAAGTTACTTTCTATTCTTTTTCTCTAGTTTTCATGTTTCCTAATTCATGTGAGCAATTTTCAATTGCATGTGTCATCTAAGTTTTCCTTTAGGTTCTCTATTGATTAGTGGTTTTAACTGTGTACCCTGATCATGATTTCGTGGTTTGTAGGTGCAAATAGATCTCTTAGCTGAGGAAGCGATTTTAAGTTCTTTATAGGATCGTTCGGTCATTTAAAATGTAAGGAAAACTAAATACCTTGTTTTAAAGTTTTAAAGTTTTAAATACTTTGATAATATGAGATGGTATGTTTAAGTTGAATTAAATGGATTGAGCTTGCTAAAATTTTGTTGTATTGTAGGATGATTGCGTGAATTTGGTTGGAATATGCTTTGTTTGATATTTAAAGAACCTTGTCGAGATTGCTTGTTGAATGTATCTGTTTTGATTGCTTGAAATAGTTGAATTGATGTTATAATTGGTTGGAAAAATGTTGTTGGACCTTGATGTAGTGGAAAGTGAGAGCTATTAATGCTTTCTTATCAAAAAGAGGGTTTTGATAGGTGAAAAGTTAAGGAAATGGTCAATTGGAAGAAATTGAGTTTTGGGGTTTGTTTAGTCAACGAAAACTTGTCTAGAACTTGAGTTAAGAAAAATATGATGTACAATTGATTACTAGTTGATATGTTGAGTGTTGTACGTTTTTCGGTACATTTTTAGTGGTTTTAACGAATGAAAATCTAAAGGAGAGAGTTTGGGATGAAAATGGAGGTTTGGGGTTAGTTTTTGAGTCAATTGTGACTTGTTCAGGCTCGTTTGCAAATTTCTAGTTTAGAATGTGTAGAATTAATCTTAAGTACTTTTGAGTTGTTGAGTTGGTCTAGTGTATCTTATTTCTAACCAAATGAGCAATATGGTACAACATTTACATATATATATATATATATATATATATATATATATATATATATATACACACACACACACACGTACATGTTTTCGTATTAATCCTAGTGTTAAAGAACTTATATTTGTCTTCTGGTAGCGATCTTGTGTGATGTTCAACACTCTCAAACCCGAAAGCCCTTAGACTCTAGCGCCACTTTCGGCATTGAGCACCACGAAGTCAGCGAGCTCTCTAACTTTTTAGGCGTTGAGCGCCACTTGGTTTTGTCCGTCTAACGTGAGCGTCAGGGTTCTGGCGCTGGGCACCCTATTTCAAATGTTTAGTTTTTGCTTATTTTCTTTTATTTCTTATGGATGAGAGGTATGTTGATACTATAATGTTTATTTAGTGATAAATACTACATGTTATGATGGTGCATGAGGTTGTGTATGGATTTTAGTATATGTTATATGTATGATGATAATCAAATGAAATGGAAAGTGTGAATTAAGTATGTTGTGAAAAAGATTCCATGGGGAAATCCTTATGGTTGTTACGTTGTGTAATGTATTGAAGTAGGGGATTTGCAATTGGAGGATGATTCTAACACTTTCAATAACACCCAATTTGAAGTAGAGATGAGTGGTTAATTATGTCGTGGATAGTAGTAGGACGTCCTTAGTCTATGGTCATTTATTGGTCATAGATGTTTGATGGATTAATCTTGGTGTGTGGAAGTTTGATAGAATGGTAGTATGATTTGAGCAAGTTGTTTCACCACACGGGGCAGGTCCCCTATGAGTCTAACATCGATACATATATCTAGATGGTTGAAGTTTAAGGTTGATATGATTATTTTTATATTGCTTGATTTATATTATGAATGTGATATTATTGTTTAGAACGTATATACGTTCTTTTGGTACTTTAGCTTATCCTTCTATCTTTGTCTGTTTGTGTGAGTGTTTATTTTCTCTTTTGCAATGATCACCTTAATGGTGTGAGCTTAGAAAGTGTCTCTGATAAGTAGGAGTTAACTAGTGGCAATACTGAAGTTTAGAGTAGGACGTTTCGTTGTTTCTTTTTGGTTTGTAAAGTCTTTACTATACTTGTGGTTTTATTTAATACATCTCCTTATAGTATAGGACAATATATATATATATATATATATATATATATATATATATATATATATATATATATATATATATATATATATATTGTTAGTATATGTTATTTTGGATAATTGTAATAACAACTTATGTGTTTTCTTGAACCAACTATCATGTGTTTTATTAAGAATGTAATATATTCTATAGTAGTTGAACATTATGAAAATTTGAATGTTACATAATTAATGTTAAAAAAATATTTATAAATATGAAAATTCATTAAAAAAATCATTAAATATTTTAAATTTTAAATGAAAATCAACTTCTTCTCTTTCTTATGTCTTGGACTATATTCACGGATCTTCACAAAATATTTTTGAAATATCAAAGTATACTTTGGAAGTGTTAATTACATAAAATATACTAATATATTTATATATATATATATATATATATTATAATTTACATGTATAAAAGTAAAAAGATTTGAACCAAAACGCTCTTCTTAGTCTTATAATCTCAATCATTGTTGGTTTGTTTATTTAGAGATTTTTTGCACAACGGATAAATTATTTTTAAGGACACCGATCATTCACATCCTAAAAAAACTCTTTTTATTCGTATTTTGAATTACAAACAAAATTATTCTTTGTATATGAATGTGCAACCTAAACAAATATTTAAAATGTCTAAATATTTTAAAAATAGAATAATCAAAGTGTTTTTTTAACATCTCAAAATATAGTATAAACTATAGGGTTAAATATGTTTTTAGTTCCTAAACTATGAAGCGAATTTGTTTTTAGTTCCTCTTTCAAAGTAAGGTACATTTTAGTCCTCCTCTTTAAGGAAACCTTAATTTTTTGTCCTCAAAAACTAACAGCGTTAAAAACAGCTGATGTGGTTAACGGTAGTGTGCCACATCATTTTTTTTATACTGAGTCAACGTCTCCTTCTTTGCATCTTCACGTTCAACTTCTCTCCCTCCCTCCCATCTTCCAGCAAACCCCTTGTCGACGTCGTAGTCGCACACCTCCCCTCCTTGGCCACCACCACAAACATCGCAACTGCATCACCCATTCTAGCTCCACTTCAGCATAGAACACATCCCCAATTGCCATAACATCACAACTTCTTGTTTATTCATTGCTCCTGATTCTGAATTAGGAAATAGGGCAGAGGAAGAGGGCCAAGTGGAGGCTGAAGATGGATTAAGGGTTTGTCAAACTGAAACCCCAGTTGAAGAGGGGCATGTTGAGGTCATGAGCAATGGAAATGGGGGCACAATATCAGCCTCATTGGAACTCTGATTGCACTCTCTTGGTTTGTGCATTTCCAAACACCCCTAAGTTTAGACAAGTTGAAGTTGATTGTGGAACCATTGTATCCAAGGTTTTCATTTTTTTTCCCTTTTCCTTGTTTTGTTTAAACGTGAATGTCAATATTATTCAAAATACTATTTATGTTCAATTCTATGCTTTTCTAGGTGTCATTTTTATGCCTCCATTTATAAAGGAGTTAAGATATCTGTTGTTGATTCATGCTTATTGATAAACTCATAATTTAAAAAAAAACTGTTATTTAATGATCAAGAGAACGCAAGAGCATCTTATGTTCAAAGTCATTTTTCTTTGTTCGTGAAGTAACTTTATTTCTAAGCCTTTTTTTGATCGTTTAGGTCCACATTTATTTCAATGTCAATTTCTGTAATTCCGTTAATTTGTGGTATTATTAGACTCCATTACAGTGTTTGAAGATTGTAGGCAACTTTTCCGTGATTTGTATGAAGCAATTTTCTATGTAATGTGCTAGTTGAAACATTTTGTTTGCAAAAGGTTTTTTATTGCTAAATCAAATCTATGTCTTTTCTTTTTCATTAATTTTGTCAGCATTTTAAACTTTAACACATTTTAATTTTGGTTGGGAAATTATTGTCATGCCACTTAAACTCTTAGTTGTATAATCTTTGTATGTATTTTTGGATGATAGTCTTACCTGATATTACATGATGCACCCTTTCTTTTCTTCGTTTTTGGGATTAGGATTGGATAATAGATTGTTACACACCGAGGAAGCTGATTGAGATTGACAATTACCTTCTTCATGCTGGGAAACCAACGGTGGTGTCCCTTCTAACACCTCTCTATCGTCTCCCAATTAAAATCCCAAGAGATTTTTACCTGTCTGGTCGGTATGTCCTAAAAGAAGCAGTCTCATATAGCCGATGCCCAATGACAAGGCTTGAAATTGGTCTACCTAGGGGTAGGGGAAGAGGCCGAGGCCGAGGACCATCCTTCTTCCATGCTTCCATGAGTTCTTTCTAACTTTTCACATGAGGTGGTTGAAACCTATTTAGAGGAAGAGGAGTTTCAGGTCCAACCAAATTCGACAACTCCTTCTCACTACACAAGGAAGTGCGATCCAGAGAATTCATAAACATAGACCGCAAAGGAATTAGTAAGTTTCATTCAAACCTGCAAAAAGAAATAAAAAGAGAAAATTACAGGCGCCAACGCCCACCACCGTGTCACCGACTTGCTCATCTTCAAGTTCCGGTGCAACGCCATACCATTAATTACATTATCCCCACCGGTTAAGAGTCCTAGTTTTTGCCACCGCAAGAGGTTAATGGCGCGCAATTCAGATTCCTTCATTCAATCAGAGACGGCGATCGGTGACGGGGACAGAGGTTTGCGGTGGTTTTGGTCGACGAGGTTGCGGCGGTGGACGGAGACGAAGATGCAAGGAAGGAGATGGAGGGAGAGGGAGAGAAGCGGAAGACTGAGGGAGAGGGAGAGGGAGAGAAGCCGGGAAAGATTCACTCTGTCAGAAAAAGAAAAATAACGTGACATACACCGTTAGCCACATCAGCTTGTTTTTAACGCTGTTAGTTTGGGAGGACCAAAAATTAAGGTTTCCTTAAGAAGAATGACTAAAATGTACCTTACTTTGAAAGAGGGACTAAAAACAAATTCGCTTGATAGTTTAGGGAGTAAAAACATATTTAACCCTAAATTATATAATAGTCATCACACATTTAATATAAAAGACCAGTTAGAGAAGGGATTTTAAAGTATAAATTTATAGTCAACCATAATAACTATAAACTTAAAACTTCATATACAACATAGTTATAACAAAACTATATACAAGAATGGTCATCACAACAACCAAACAAAAACAAAGCCAAAAGAAATAACTCTACTATGGCTGCCTCGGAGCATCTGAAAAATCTTCACCTATAGCTTGCTTCATTGACATCTCATCACCCTCTGCTCATACCCACCAGATGATCATCACTAAACCAAACAAAAGAAACATAATAACAAACACAAACAACAAGGAAAGGGTAAGCTAGATTACAAAACAAGTTAAAGATCATTTATAATATATCATACAAGAATCATACATATAGATATTAACCCAACCATCTTAATATGGAAAGACCTACACCGACTGTCCGGACTTATAATGAATATCGAGCTATGGCGGGTTGTGCACTTGTGCGACCTCTACTGCTTTGCAAAGTCATTGCCAATGAGTTTCACTCTACCACTCACACAAGGTTAGTCCATTACCGCGTCATAGGCCTCCACGTAGCGCCTAGACTAGGACCTCCTACTACTCTCACCACGTGTATCACTAGTGCAAAAACAGCATATAACATCACGCGTTCAACGTCCAACCACTAAATAACCAACGTTAAAAATGATCGGTGACATTTTTATAAATAAATGCAATTATTATACGTCGTTTAGAATTGTAATTCAACGTCAATTTGTTATATTGGGTAAATTTTGCGGAAATGTTTAGCGCGAAGGTGAAAATGTATTTATGTATGACGTCGAATTCTCTAGAATTAGACGTCAAAAGGATAAAAAAATGTCGAATGTCCCAACGTTAGACGTTAAAAGGTTAGTGAATTCAATAAAAAATTGAGCGAGAGATTGAAAATTCATTCACTTTATCTTAGCGCGCGATATCCTCGTCTCTGTTCAATTTTTTCTGGAACGAAGTTTGACAACATTCACATGTAATCTTTCTTTCATTTGTTACAAATTCATGTTAATTAACTACTTTAGGTATGATTTTCGTTTATTTTGACCGATTATTTTCGTGTTCTTGTCCTTCATAGGCACATTGTGCTTTCTCTCTCACTAGTGGCAATACTTTATTTCGACAAACCCACTTTTGAAGGTTAGTTTTCGTTTTCGTTTTGAAGAACTTAATTGTTGAACTTGTTTTTTTTTAACTTGTTTGTTGTTTTTGTTTGGTTGAACTTGTTTGTTCTTGTTGTTTGATTGAACTTATTTGTTGTTTTTTACTGTTTTTATTATTGTTTGTTGTTGATACTACACGTTCATCGTTCGTATGCTTTGTAAAATATCAAAAACTGAAATTGGTTGTTTTCCTGCTTTTCAGGTCTCGTAGAGTTGTAAAAAAGGGTAACAATTAATTAAAAAAAAACAAAAAAATTGATTAATGTCGAATATTGACAAAATTCAACGTTAATTTGATTAACGTCAAATTGTTCTATGTTCGACTTCAATTTAACGTCTCCCGATATGACGTCGATCTCGAATTCGACGTGAAAGGCCGAAAAAGAACGACGTTATGTGGTGTTTTTGTACTAGTGTATCAATCTTCTCTATTTGAGAATGAAGGACCATTACAGTGTTAGGATAACCCCCAATGCTGAGCTCCCTACATTCATTCTAAAATACTTGAAAACCATACCAAAGGAGTTTCTTTGTGGAACCCATGTTACCAACCGTGAAACCATTTGAAACCATACTTAGATATGCATACTTTCACAATTGAATCTCAACATATATTATTAATGATCCTATAATACCATATATATTTTTACACCATTATAACAACCAAAACATAACTCAAGATTAACATGAAACAAAGATAAAAGGAATAAAAGAATAGGTAACGGGCTAGTCGCTCAGCGTCCAAGCTCGTTGGGCGACCACATAAATTGTGGTCCAGACTCCTTCATCTCTTGCTCAGCGACCAAGCTCGTTGTGTAAACACAGAAATAGTGGTACATACCCCCTCACCTCTCGCTCAACGACCAAGCTCACTGTGTGAATATAGAAACAGTTGTCCAGACCCCCTCACCTCTCGCTCAACGACCAAGCTCATTGTGCGACAACAAAAACAGTGGTCCAGACCCCTCACCTCTCGCTCAACAACCAAGCTCGTTGTGCAAACACAGAGACAGTGAGCCAAGCTCCCTCACCTCTCATTCAGTGACCCAACTCGCTGAGCAAGACTGCATAATTCTGCAGCATTAAAACTGCAGAATTTGCACCCTTAACCAACCTTGACCTATCCTACAAATCTTTCCCAACTTCTAACACTCCTAGATTTTATTCTACACTAAAATGGACCTAAACAAATGTATCTAAACCAACCTAAACTCATTTTAAAGTGATTGATCACAAGATTTCAATCCAAAATTTACCAAAACCTCACTTTATAGACCCAAATTGCATTCTACCAGTTATGACTCAAATTCAAACAACTTAGGGACTCCAACAAGTCCCAAATAACTTACTAACACTCCCTAAACTAACCATTTGAACACAGAACCCATAATTCAAACTTTCACCTATTAAAACCCCCTTTATTTGCACTTAAATCTTCTAAAACCATCCCCTTGATCTATACCAAGTTCCCTATCATATTTATACTTACTCAAGATAGCCACAAACCTCAAATGACATCTAAATAGACTTGCAATACCATATTTCTACCCCCAAACACTACCTCACCCAATTGCACATCAAAACCCACATTTTAACTACCACAACTCCTAGATTTTCAACTCCTTAACTCATAAACTTTGCAACATACATTCAAAACAGAAATGAAACATATTAACATCCACTTCCAAACTAATTTATCATCCAATATATCTCACAATAGCATTACATCACAAATTACTCAAATACACCCAATCAAATAAATTAAACTAGCACAAAACAGAAATTTCACCCAATCAATTTAATACTCATATATAACACCAAACTTACACCATAAACATTAATTAAAGAAAACTTTAGCTTCCCTTACCTCTAGAAAACTTCTACCATTCTAGAAATCCTCGACCGTTGCTTCCACCACAAGGAACTTCTTTCTAAAGAAACCTACAAATCACTGATTAATGATTGAAGACAGACCTTAGGACCTCAATTGAACCAAGAATCAAAGATGAGAAGTTATTGACACATGCAAAGCAGAATCCCTTTGCATGATCATGAACGCTAAAAATACCAAAGGAATTAGTACAAACTTACTTGCTCTGAGTAGCGAATTGATCGGGTAGATTTGTAGCCTTTGACGTCGTGATCGTCTAGGCACCTCCTGATCTTCAAACGGATGATCAAGGAGTTAGAACACTTAGAGAGATGTGAGAGGAAACAAAGAGAAACAATTCTTGAGAGATAGAGTGTGTTTTAAATAATGAGACGAGTTTAGAAAATTCTATTTATATTATAAAATTATTTTATAATAAAATACTTGATCTTATTATTTTAATACATCTATCAACCTTAATACTCTATTTTCTAAGTTCTTACATTTTTTTAAAAAGAAAAATATCACAGGCGATAAAAATATTAAAGTTGGATTTATTAAGTTAAAAGTATGAATATTTATTCCAAAATATAAAATAAATAAAATAAAAAGAGCAACAATCTTATCATTATTAAACTTATTTCTATTACAAGTCCGAAAACCCAACCTTCTCATGTGGGTAGAAGGCCCAACTTCTCATGTGGTGAATGTGTGAAACAGAGAAAAGAAAAATATGACATGTTAGAAAATATTGTCAGAGGAGTCCGGCAATGAATGGAAAAGAAAACCTAAGAAAAATATTGAAAGAATTTTGTCCAATAATATTAAATTATGAATTTTGGAGTATATAAAAAATAATGGCACAATAATTTAGAAATAAATAAAGAAATAATGCCACAATATAAGATGGGTCCCAATGCTTAACATGTATAGTCTAAAGTTGTATTTTGTCTTATCTTAGATCGATGTGGCCAAAACAGGCTTGATATGTTAAACTTAGAAACGGAGCAGGATTGTGTTATATCAAGTTTTTTAACAATAATTAAAAGTCTAAAGAGAAAGGGAAATATTAAGTTAAACATTAAATTTAACCTGCAATAATGTAATTGTTACCACTAATTAAATGTGTTTTATCGACTACCCTAGTCATGTAGATTATAAATGAAAATTGAATGACATTAATTTCATTTCACTTTTATCATTTTCGTCCAATTAATTGTAGATGATGATGAGGTCCCCGGGCGGTGGTAACTTTCGTCCCATCAACTCCCACATATGATGGGTCACGCTGTTACGTTTTATCACTCTCCCGATTTTTTATATTTTTTATTGTATTTTCTATGTTATTTTCAAACGGATAATGCGTGATATCCAGATAATTTAGAAATAAATGTGCCCTTTATTTGCCTTGTTCAGATTGCATTAAAGCAATTGTTTTATATTTCAAAATATTCTAGAGAATATACTAAACTTTTAATACTTCTGAAGAAAAATTATCAAGATGGTAAAATTGTAATTTCAGATTTTTTTAAAGTTATTTTTTAAGGAAAAAGACTGTATAAATTATATGTAGAAATAAAACCTTTACGGTTTGAAATATTACTATTATTGATTTTGTAGTTACAAAGAATATGGAAACATAATTACACATTTGATCGTTTTAAAATTTTACCTCTCAGTTTACAGCTCACTTCTGTAAAGAAACACATAACTTTTGTGAATATTTTACCTAAAATATTTATCATAACTGTGATTAGAATATTAGTAAGAGATTTATATTTCTATAGCTTTTTTTAATCTTATAATTTCTTTTTAAGCTTTTTTTTCTTAAACAAAAAAAATTATAACAATCCAAAACAAAAATATAATCCCTTAAACTAATGGTTGCCTCATTCTTTTTCCTACAATTTGACGTGGAGTATTTTTAAAATTTGAAAATTTAAAGGATTATTTCAAAAGAAAATATTTTTATGAAATAAATGTATAGTGTCAGGACCATTAAATTCAGCAGTGAGTGGAAGTCAGGTGTAGGTGTAAGGATTTAGAAATCCAGAAAGTGAAAGACAAGTGTGTGTAGCTGATTGACCGATCGATTTTTTACGGTAGTATATAAGTAAATTTTTTAAAACGTCGAGCCACTTTTTGCATGCACCTCTTCTCTCCAAACTTTCTGAGTTTTTCTCTTCCTCTCTACAATTCTCCTTCTTCTCTCTACAAATTCTCACTTTCCCCTTCTTCTAATCATCATCTAGGCGATGTCTGAGTTCTTCCTTGGTGGCAAGAATTTTCCTTTTAGTAGGTTGCCTTAGAAGTTGTTTGCTGGTTAGTCCAAACGGTGGAAGCTTAGGAAGTGTCTGGTTTATTCGAGGTAAGGGAAGCTAGTAATTTAATTATGTTTTTGTGTTTGGAATTTATGTTTGAACGCTTGCATGTATGAATAATGGTATGTTTGATTGAATTATATTCAAATTATGTGTTTGGCCGAGACCTGTGAACTGGTTTGGAGTTTCCTGCTGTAAAACGTTCGGTCATTTTTGGTTTGGGAAAGAGAGTATGTGAAAATGTGAGTTGGAGTTAGTGTGAAATAGGTTCAGTGGAATAGGTTTAAAATAACTTAGGAATCAAGTTTGGAGATTTAGAAATTAAGAAAAAATATCTTGTTTTGGTCTAACAAGTGTTATTCAGAATCTTGTTTTGTTGACCGTTCGGTCGTGTCACATACTAAGTCATTAACTGGGTTCGGTCTATTAGAGGTGTTATCTATTTATGATCGTTCAGTCTAATCACAGTTTTTCGATATTAAACTAGTGTTCGGTCTAGATAGAGTATCCAGTACGCTCTAAGTAATCGGTCTAGTATAAGCATTCGGTCTAAGCTTTTAAGAGTTCGGTTTGACCTATGAGTGCTCGGTTTAAGCTCTTCGAGTTTGGGCTAAGTTCCTAATAGTTGGTTTTTTATAGCGGTCGGTCAATAATAACGTTCGGTCATTTCTTCAGTTTTGTCTCTTATGGACCGTTTGGTCCTATTCTTTGGGAAGGATGGAGGTGTTCGAGTTCCAACATTCACAAGTTTTCTCTTTGTTCCATGAATGAAAATATAACTGATGAATGAATGTTTATGTTAAATATGATAATTTTGATGTTCAAATACTGTGGAAGAGAATTCCAAGGCGGAATGTCTCGTGGATGGTAATTGAATTGTAAAGTATGAATATTGATATGCTAAGCTGGCGTTCATCCTGAAATTCTATGAGTATCATTCTCACATAGAGAGAAATATTTCATTTGTGAGAATAGCAGGAGATCCTACCACCTCAGGGTGCCGAGGTAGGTATTATGGGATTAACCTTGGGTAGTAGTTTGATTGGTGTCAACTGTTACACTACCACAAGTGCAAGGACGACTGTAGTTACATATTCATACAATCCAGATGGTCAAGTCATAGTGTTCCGTGTGTGTGTGTGTGTGTGTGTATATATATATATATATATATATATATATATATATATGTGTGTGTGTGTGTGTGTGTGTGTGTGTGTGTGTGTGTGTGTGTGTGTGTATGTGTGACTTGTGGTGTTCGGTTTGTATGTGATTATTTGTATTCATTGTTGGCATGAGGTAACGTTCGGTTTCGCATGGTGTGAACTTGTATGAAATGTATAGATGTATTTATAATTAAATTAAATTAGCTTACCCTATTTCTTGTGTTGTCTTGTATTGTCCGTTCAATTGTCTTTTTTATTGCAATGATCATCCTTTGGATGTGAGCAGAAGGCGATGAGTGTTCAGTGGAATAGGCGTTAGAAGGCGAGGATCCTACAGCTTAGTTAGGACCGTTCGGTCTTTAGGCTTAGCTCATCTTTTGTAAACCGATTGGTTTATACAGTGTGCTGTATAACCGTTTGGTATGTAATAAATTGTATAAGTTTGTTTGTAGAACCGTTCGGTTTAGTTTCCTATATTTTGTATCAGACTTATATTATTCTGTAAAGTTTTTAGTTTTATAGTTATTTTGAATAACTGTAATGTTAAAATATTTTACTAACCCTTAAAGAACTGATCTATTATATTGTTATATGTGATTAATCTATGATATAGTATTATGCTATATTATGGGATGTTACATATAGTAGTAAAAAGGGAAACAAGTAAACAGTAACAAAACTTGATTTGAAAATTTTGGAAGAATTACAGATTTTAGAGAGTTAAAATATTATTTAATGCACAATATTTATTTTAGAAAAATTAAAGAATCCACAAGTTGTCATGCTTTAATTTTATTAAATTTAATATCATAAAAAGTAATTATACGAAACTAACGTGTTTTTGGATAACCATTCTAACTCTCATAAACACATTTCCGAATTGAAAATTGAAAATTGAAAATGTTTATTATTTTTTATTTCCAGTATAAAGTTAAAATTAATTAAAAAATTAAATCTAACCCAAATTCTAAACTAAACAAGATGTTATTGAGTCTGGATCAATAGAATTTGTTGCAATGAAGACCACCATGTGCACATGCATGCGACAAATAACCTTCAATCATGGCTATCTATTCTTCCACTCCTCTCCCTTTCCACATATCATCATATATATATTTTAAAATTTTCAGAAAATTCATTTTTCCGAATATTATACAAAATCCAAAAAGAAACTCTCAATTATAGGAGTCACAATTTAGAAAATAAAATGCCATTAAACAATAGTGTTACTTAGCCTGCAAAAAAGAATAAGTAATGTTTAATTAATAATATTTTAAAACTAATAATTAATTTCACCCACGAGGATCCTCACTTTTATTCCTGCTACAATATTCCTCATCCTCACATATTTCATACTTCCATATCTCACACACATCATCCTTCAAAGGAATGTTTCAGACTCAGACACAGTCACATAAATTGTATCTAAAAACTTTTATGTGTTCAGTGTCTCTGACATATATTCTGGAATATACCTCGGATCTTCCTTTTGTACCACTTGCTGATCATATATTCTGCAATCCAAAAAGAATGGGATATAGATACATGCACAACTCAGACATAGTATTTCAAATATTTTTTTGTTTTTATATTTTTACAATTAAAATTTGAGTTTTATTGTTTTAATACATATTTAATATATTATTTTATTGTGTATAGTATTGAATTAAAAGTACAATTTTGAGTTTAGAACTAATATTTAGTATCTATATTAATTTGTTCTGTGATGTGGGCTGTGTGTGATGGTCTGGGCCACACTCGTGTGGTTCGGTTCCTTGATGACGTAAGTGAGTGAACTTTTGTCTTTTTTGTTGGGATCAGCTTGAAGGAATGAAAGAAGGTAATTTAATTTAATTAATGAGTGGAAAGAAATTATTTAGAAAAAAAAAAGAATTGTGGTGGTCCAATGAGATTTGTCACATGCATACCATATCTCTCTTTATATGATTGGCTTTGCCTCATCTATATATAATTGTTTCTCTCTTTTTATGATTGGTTTTCTGGCTTTTCACAATTTATACTTTATTGTATAACGTTAAATATTAAAAAATTATACAAATGGGCCCTCAATTTTTTTTAATATTTTTAAAAACTATATATCGAAAGATATGAGTAGAAAATTATTTTTATAAAGGAGTAAAAATAAATAAATACCATTAAAAAAAGTAAATATAAATTATATAAATATTATCGATATCGAAATTTCAATAGGTTGATTGAGGCTCCTCAATGCTGTGGACCACCATTCAAGCATATTAAATGAACCAATTGCTTGCACCATTTTAACTCCTTAGGAAGTTGCTCTTAATCACTTTTCTTGAATCGTGGAATATATATAACTTGTATTATTTACTTATTCTATTGAAAGTGCATGCAACCTAGATGGAAAACATCAGCGTTACATTCAATGTTTGTAACGTTAAGTAGATGTACGGTTTATGAATACATGTATGATGATGTATCTAACATGATTATATACGACAATATAATTATCTAAAATATATTAAATGTAATAAGTACAATATCAAAAAGTTATAAAAAAATCATAAAGTATAAGGAATATATAAATTTAAATTTAAAAATATAAATAAAAATTAAAACTTTATTTCATCAATATTATTAAAAATTAATAAATTATAAATATTGGTCATTATAAATTTCTCTTAATTATTTACAAATTGGTGTGAATTTCATTACTTTCTTAATCATCAAATAATGGTTCTATATTATATATAAAAATATATATTTTTTAAATGGAGGTAATAATAAGAGAATTTTTTGAGTGATTTTTATGAGCATACTAATGCTATTAGCACTTTAAAAACTCTTCACATTTATAATTTGGTGTTTCGTCTTGGGTCTCTAAGTTTTTCCTCCTATACTTCCAATTTCTTAAAATATCTCTAATTAATAAGATGATTATATATTAATTTTATGTTTGTTGAGAATTTTTGTGTTAAGCATTGACTACACACTCATTTTCCCTATCAGGAAACATATACCCTCATCTCTCATTTATTAAGAAATTCTACACCCCATTTCCTCTATCAAGAAAGATGCACCCCATTTTTCATCTATTAAAAAATCCTACACCCCATTACACCCATTTGAATTGCATTCTTGATAATCTCTTCTCTTCCTTAATAGTGTTTCTCTCAACATTTCATTTATTTTGGTTATGTTTTCCTCTCTACTTTATATCATTTGTTGTCCTTTCTGAGTGAGTGTTGTCCTTCTAAGTGAGTGTTTCAGGACAGCTTGGAGTGGTGTTTCGAACAGGCTTAGGGTGTTTCGTGGTGGTGTTGTTGCTGGTTTCATTGCTCGTGGGAAATTGCTGGTTGGGGTGCTTCCTGGTGTTGTTGCTAGTTACATTGCTCGTGGGAGATTGTTGGTTGGGGTGCTTCCTGGTGGTGTTATTGTTGGTTGCATTGGTGGTGGGAGATTGCTTGTGGGAGGTTAGGAGGTTTTCTTTTAATCTCTTTCATGTACATGAGATATAGAGCACATCAAACATGTGCATATCGGATATGAAAATTTAAAAGACACTGTATAGAATCTTCATATCTAAGGGTGTTGCTCCCTCCACCACCACACCTTTCTCCCTCCACCTCCCCTTTACTATTTTGCCCCTCAGTAAAATTTTATTTTTAGGGTTATTATCTTTTAATTTTACTCATTCACAACCTATTTCACTAATAACCTGTTCTAGTCCCGTACATGAGTAAAATATTTTTCTTTCATTTTAACATTATATTTCTTCCTCTCTTTCTTTCGTCGTTGTGAGAAACTACAAGTTGCAAAGGTTGGTGGTGGTGGAAAGAATTATCAAGCAGTCTCCCTCTCGTGGTGTAGTGTCGCTCTCGTGGTGCAGTGCGTGGAGTGGTGCAATGCGTGTCGTGCTTCCTGCAGGTGCGTATTCGAATAAACCTTGAAATAAAACCCTAAAATAAAAAACGTAACCTTTAAACGGAGGTGACATCCTTCAACGGATGTCAACATCCTTCAACAGATGTCAACATCCGTTTAAGGAAAAACTAATGTCGACATCCGTTTTACCTTAAACGGATGTTGACATCCGTTGAAGATGTCACCTCCGTTGATGTATACTTCCTCACGCTGGTTGATGCTCTGGACGCTCCTCGATGTTCCTCCACACCACGACGGCGACGCTCCTTCACACCACGGTGGCAATGGAAGCTTTCAAACCAAAAAAGAACTGGGAAGAAAAAGGAATGGAAGTGCGGGAGGTGGGGAGGTGAAACGGAAATGGGGAAAGGGGAAGAGAGTTTCGTGGATGGGTGCTGGGAAAGTAAAATTAGGGTTTCAAATTATTTAAAATAGGGTAAAAGTAAAAATCTTTTTAACGTAAGAATATAATTGTATTTAAAATAATGTAGAGAGGTGGAAGAAGTATAGGGTGGTGGTAGAGGGAGAAACATCCTATATTTAATTCTACATAATCGAATATCCATATCCGATATAATTAGAATTGGATATGAAACTTCAAAACCATAGAGATCCGATATAATCCCTTTCGGATTTTCATATATGACGTGTTGTGTCTTTTTAATTATATTTCTTATTTAATTATTGTTATATTAGTTTATAATTATTTTTAAATTTATTTTTAAATTTATGTATGTGTTTATATTAGTTATATAATTTTAAATTGTTACAAATTAAATTTAATTAATTGTAATATTTATATCATTAAAAAATCGTCATATTTCATAAAAAAATTTAACAACATATTTTCAAATTATAAAAACTTAAAAAACTATAAAACAAATTAAACGATAAATTCTAACACTACAAAAAATTAGATTTTTACTGGGGGTTATTTTTTCCGTTTCCGGCGGTTTTAAGCCCCAGAAAATATGTTACCCACGATTAGGAAAATCGTTGGGAAAACCTGCGTCGTTAAGTAATTATCGACGGTTTTTAAAAAAATTGCCGCAATTAACAGGGGTTTTGAAAAACCGCCGGTAGTAGTGGGGGTTTTACTAAAACCGCCGGAAATAACCGGGATTAACAAAACCGCCGGTAATTTGTGAGGGTTTATGAAAACCGCCGGTACTTTTGAGGGTTTTCCAAAACCGCCGGAAATGTAAATAATTTAATTTTTTTATTATTCAAATTACTTGATTATTATTAATAAACCAAAATTAAATAATATGAAACCAAAATTAAATGTAAACATTAAATATAAACCAAAATATTATTATATAAATTGTAAACATTAGAAATACAATTAATGTTTCTTAAAAATTAAAATTAACATGTTATGAATAATAATTATAGTTTTGTACTTCTTCATTATTTTCATCATTTGGTACTTCTTCATTTTATCCATCATTTGATATGCTTCCTTTTTCAAATACCTACAATATAAAACAATAATTAGTTAATAATATTTTTAAAAAATTATTAGATGAATTTAAGAACTATTGATGGTTGAAAAATGTTAAAATATGATATAATAGAAACTAAATCCAAGTATATCGATGAAAACAAAAGGTTAAGCATTTTATGGAAAGTAAGGGAAAAAAAACATAGATCTTGATCTTAATATCTTCATTTTAGCCAGATCAATAGTAAAGTTATTGTGCATAAATAATTTCACCAACATTGGATACCTAACTTATTGAATGTGACAAGGAAATAGTACAACCAATATAGTAAACACAGCTCTAGCCATCAAACAACAATATAAAACAATACAGAACAACAGTTAAAACAGTAGTATAAAACAATGCAGAAACAATCATTAAAATAATGCAGAAACAGTGTTTTAGTGCAGAAAAAAACCTGAAAGCCTTGGCAACTCTTTAAAACAGCAGGATTTTAATCGAAGATATTGGTTTTCAACAATTAGCTATTTTGCTAAAGTGGTATTAGTTTTAGCCTTGTAGTAGAAATTATGATTTTAATACCCGTTTAGTTGACTTTTGTTTTGCAGAAAATAAAGTTTCAACTGAACAAGCATGGGAGTTAAACCATTCAAGTCAGCTAAAGCATAGAATTATAAACTAGCTGCAGTTGCGGTAGCTTTAGTTTACTACAGTTCACCTGTAGTCAGGAGCAATCTTGTAAGTTTCCAGCAAATGTGTTCCACTTCTTTGCCTTTCAATAAAATACATACACAAATTAGTGACAATCTAAACTATGAAGGATTGATATATTAACAGGCGTTAAACGTGTGCCAATCTGCATTATTTTGTCATTGGTAATGCAATTATATTTTGCTATATCACATAATGATAAATAACCACTCACAAGAACAAAATGCATTAAGTTAATAATAACAAAGAAACATATTCTGCATGGAAAATCTACAAAAATATTTACAAATTAAGATAATACATATTAAGCACATTCTTTACTAGCACTAGCATATCCTGGTTCTGCATGGTGGTATCCAAAGCCTTCCTGAGAGCAGGAGTCATAGGTTCAACAATTCTTCTATAATTAATAGCACAATAAGAAATGAATATATGACAAAACACTTTTATAGCCAATTAATTATCTGTTTTAAGTAATCAATCAAGAAGTTATGTTACCTTAATAGCTATTGGAACTAGGTCAGACTTCTCTAAAGGCAATTTAAGCCAAATCCCCTTCTTTCCCGGCAATCATCAGGTAACCTTCTGTAATACTTCATGAGACAACAAATGGTATCACAAACCATTTTATCAGTATTTAACAAATATTGTGTTCTTCTCTTACAGTATTTAATAAGGTGCTAACACTTTTTTCTTTTCAATTTCCATAAACACAATGCAGTGTAACTTAAATATAGCAATTTAATAACCTAGTTCTTTCTTACTAATTAAAAATCTTTAATCTAGTCATTGGTAGAGTTATATTTTCACCTAAATATAACTGAACATTAATTATGTAAAGCTGACAATAAAATGATGAATCACTGAAACGTTATTATCAGTGTACTTACTTATGATATGCAAACATTTTCCAAGGATCAAATTTCTTCATCTCACTAACAATTTAAAATTACAGAACTAGAAATTTGAAGTATACTTAAACAACTAATTGCTTTGCAGTTTACAATTGTATGCTCATTAGTAGGGGCACAAAATTTTAATACACGAAAAGTTCATTAAAAATTTTGAATCTCAACTGAAGTAATAAATCAGTTAAAAAATAGTTTATTAGTTTTAATCCACAATGCACACTTTAACAATTTTACACTATCAATGAACTATAAAATGCCACCTTTTAGAATGGGGTTAAAAACTTTTACAGAAAGATCTTAATTATTACAATGGACTAGATGTTCCTTGTTTAGTGGAAAATTTTACAATACTTACGCTGACTGTTGGGTGCCAGTCTGTTGTATCAACTGAGAGTAAATATATTCATCAACTCTCTGTTTTGCCAAAGCTACCTGTTCACAAAATTCAAGCTTCAACAAAACAACTGTAACAGCTAAAAACCAACAAAAAGGTAGAAAAAGCAAGCTAGTAGGACTTGCATGCTATATAAAATATCAGATTAAATTACTATCTTGATCTGAGCTGATATCAATTTTTTTTTCAAGGAAGATCCCAGGCCAGGAAAAAGGAGGCTATGGACAAATTGAGAAGTTCCCATATTTTGAATTTTTTTGTCTGACGGACAGCACACCTTTCCAAAGTGTTTAGTGTTTCAACAAGAATTACTCATCAAGGACAGGACGAAGCCTAGCATCATGTTGTTTTATCTCAAGAAGCTACGACTGCACAACCAAGATTATATCCAATGCCAAGCACAATACAAAGGGATGAAAATCAATTATAGAAATAACAGGAGGAAAGGGAAACAACTATGGAAGACACAATACAAAATCGCTAGACACAGGAAGAAAATTCCCTCCGAAACCCTAACCCCCAAATCACAAGAATCAGAAAAAAAACGAACCCTATCAGAAACGCGAAGTTCGTCGCCGCAAAATCGCAGACCCCCGCGCGCCGCGAAGATGTCACCGCCGTGGTACCCACCGTGCCGTGAGGATGGAGGTCGCGTCTGGCCGCCGAAACTTGCCTCTCCTCTCTACCAAAAACGAACCTGAACCCGAAACGGATGAGAGAAAAACCTCCTCCCTTACCATGCTCCTTGCGCGACAACTCCACATCTTGTTTGAAGTCCAGAGAAGCTGAAGGAATAGGGTTGGGGAAATGAGTACAGAGATGCTGAAGGAGAAAAACATGAACAAAGGCTCGTGAATAACCGGGGAGTAGGGTTGAGTGAAAATGAGTTTAGATACTGAGTGAAAATAATAAATAAATAAACATAACTACGGTTTTTAAGTATAAACCGCAGAAATTATTTGGGATTTCACAAACCACCGATACATAACTCCTCCTAAAATATATTATTTTAGTAGTGTAACAAATTAAATGACAAATCTTTATATAAATAAATAAATAATTAAGATATAACAATTTAATTAAAATAAAATTGAAAAATAACATAACCAAAAATTTAAAATAATTAATTAATTAATTAATATATATATATAAATAATTAATTAAAATATCAGAATCAAAATAACATAACATAACATTTAATAGCAAAAATATAACAACTTTCAGTTTTCTAAACATTAAATATAAATATATATCATTAAAATAAAAATAAAAAAGAAAAAGTTATGAATCGAACATGAAAATGCGTCGGATATCCATAACCGATTCACACCATAATCTAATCTTCTCTATCATTACATCATGCTATAAAATTGAACACCAACCTTTGGCAGTGAAAGACGACGCGAAAACTTGGTGGCTGCACGAAGCGGAGAAAACCAACTTCAACCTCAAAAGGAAGAAAATGAAGCTCCCTATGTGTGTGTGCATGCAACCATGCAACCAAAACAAGCAAACCGAAGCAAGGATCGAAAGAGAGAATGAGATATTATGCACCAACTTCGCGAAGAGTATGGACGAACAGGAAAATGCTGGCTGCAGTGCTCTGTATCTGTGGCCAAAGTGCGACGAAGGCTAGTTGTGTGCATGTGTGTGATGCGAGAATGGAGAGAGGAAGAAAAATGCGAGAGAGAGAGAGAGGGAAGCACGCGAGAGAGGGAAGCGCGAGAACGAAGGTTGTGTGCCTGTGTGTGTTGCGACAATGGAGAGAGGAAGAGAAAAGCAAGAGGGAGAAGGAACCGCGAGAAGGAAGGTTGGCCCGTGTGTGCTGCGAGAATGGAGAGAGGAAGAGGAAAGCGAGAGTGAGAAATGAGATGCAAGAGAAAGAAATGAGATGCGAGAGAAGAATATTTGTGTACACCGACAACATTCAGAAAAGAATCTTTGACCACTTTTTCATTTTTTAAATATTAAAAGATTTTTAATTACAGGGTAATTTAGACGTTTTACAAAAAAAATTGGAGGTGCTGGGTAAGACACCCATATAATTATTATTTTTTTAAGTTAGAATTTCAAATATGATCACTGATTCGTGCAAATAAGAGGTCTAAATAAGAAAAATAAAAAGTAAAAATATAATATCAAGTGAATATAAAAAAATTATGTATTAAAATATAATTTTTCTATTTTTATATTTCATGATTGGATTCGAAGTCACATAAAATAGCAATTTTGTTTCCGTTTGCTTTACAAGATCCATTATGTCATTCCTATGAAGTTTTTCATATGAAGATTAAAGATTCAGCAAAAGGATATTGAGAAAAATCCAAAGTGTACGTACTTATGAATAACTTCATGTTCCCTCATTTTTCTTATATCTTGTTTCAATCCACACAGTAAAGCATTGCTTGGTAATTGAGAAAAAGAACAGTGAAAAATGATAAAATGTTTTGTGGAAAATGATATTTCATGCGAAATTATGTTCTTATTATGAGTAATGAAGAAGATGAACAGAGCATAACCATACTATACCCGAAGACATAAGATGTGTCTGAATATAACATATGATGGCAACTGGAAATACGTTTGGTCTTTGATATTAAGCACAGTATTTTGATGTTCAAATATCATTTTCCATTCTTAATGTAAAATACATGCATGAAATTAACTTGCTACAAAAGTCACCATCAAAATCATGGAATGGAGACTATTACACAATAGGTTGGGCAGCCATAACAATCCCACATGAGGTCAACACAAGAGTTAACCATTATTATTATTATTGAGATGTCAGTAGTCACATAATATTTTCTCAAAGGTAAACCACAAACAACAGAAAAAAAAAATACACAATGTAGATGGCATCAATATACATGTTATTTATTTGTTTGATTTATTCTGAGGATCTAAAATAATATCCTCCAGCATAAACCTATGCCTATAGTCCACCAAATATACAATGTATAAATTAGCAACATTAAAAAATGGTAAGCCTGCATAATACCTGACCACAAGAGTAATAGAAGTTGTAAAAGGGTAGCCATAAAAAATATCATGGAGAGAGCTCTTGCACTGTGGAAAGGCTGGGTTGCCATCCCAAACTCGAGTGTGATCTTCTCTTAGGAAGAGGTGGAGAAAATGGTTTCTTCATCATTATTCCTTTTTTTCTTGAATAGTTTGCTGACTTAGCCTTTGCAACATAAAAATCCTTTGCAAAGCAATGAACTTCCTCCACACCCCCTCTGCATAGAGACACATTCATCTCTGCATCCACTTTCTTTCCTCCTTGCCCATTTGCCTCTTTGACTTCATCATTCTCATGGACTTTGCATTCAATGGGGGATAGAGTTATCCTTCTGTTCATCACATCAAGGCCTGCTACTACATTTTTGTGATTCTCTTCTGGTTTGTGTCCTCTAGGAGACCTAATGATGTTTGGTTCCAATGTTACCACCCCATTGTGCTCTTTGGTTTCGGCTTGTTGATGACGTCTACGCTTCAGCTTCTCCACCTTTTTACATGAGATTATGACATACTTGTGGCCAGGCAGTAAATGCTCTTCAGGTCTTAGCACTGAGTGATCAGGAGCAGTGAAGACTTGTGTTCTTGCAACACACATCCCGGGATATTTAGTCATCAACATAGATGCTGGAAATGCATGATGATATATCTCTTGTTGTCCACCCTGATGAACTGTCCTCGCATATGGATCCTTTGTTTGCAAACCAACCTCAAGGAATGTCTTGGTGCCTCTCACTTTGTTCTTTGTTGGATTTTTATCAGTGTTCTCCACTAGGCCTAATGAGTGCACAACACGCTTCAGCATAGCGTGGTGCAACTGAAAGTTATGCAGTCAAAATGTTTCATCCTCGCACAGTAGGTGGAACTATATTATGGCTTGGATGAATGAGAATAAGTGAAATACTATTGGCGATTTTTGTTTCTTATGGCCGGCTGTGTATTATTACTTGATATTTTCACATGAGAGTGATGAAAACGAGGCTTTGCATGTTCGAAATTAACTCCGTGACTTGATGCTGCACTAGGCACATTCTTGTATTAGGAACTTCCTGCTGAAAACCTGGCTACCTCGACATTTTCTCATGACATAATAGTCTGAGGAAGCAACATTTGAAAATAAATAAAATAATCTGTGGGAAAGACGATGCCGAGTTTGTTTAAGGTTGTACCACAGATAAGAAATCACCAAGCTGTTGAACTCGTCGTGTTGTGTATGTGTGTGTGTATATATATATATATATATATATATATATATATATATATATATATATATATATATATATATATATATATATCAAGTAATTTTTGTTGCTTTCTCCACAGGAGACATGGTTTCGACATAAGAAAAAACATTGAATAAGCCACAGTTCAAGCATCTGAAAGGTTTTTGATCCTCCAAAAATATTCATTATCCACGTGTGAAGTAAAAAGGAAAAGAAAGTATACTTTTGGAAGTGTCACTAGGAAGTAGGAAATATTGATGAAAACATAAATAACACAAATCTAGTCAGAATATTAAGCTATGGTTCTTCAAATAAATCAAAATATATTGAAGACGTAACCCTGTTTATACAGAAGACAGGAATATTGCACGTATGCACTATATAAACCAACACAAATGAGAAAAGAATATTCATACTTATCAATATGCATTAAGGCATTTTATATATTTATTGACGATGTATAGGTGATTGTATAAAGCTAAAATTTGTTGCCAATAATCTCTTAACATGAAAAGTTCTCCATTTTTTGAAAGCTCAAATTTTATAGATTTCAATATTATGAGTACAAAGTGTCATGAAACAGGGGCAGGTGGTATTTTAAATAAAACATAATCAAGAGTTAAAATTTAAACTACATGTATAAAATGAACAATCTATATGGTTATTGGCAGTATCATCTGACGCTTCTCAGCATCTTGACTATGAATACGGCCAGTAACTTAGTTACGTTTGCTTTTGAATCTGCCTTGGAACCTGATAGAGTGAAATCTTTCTGAAGCCGCTATGCATTTTAAATCAAAACTTCTGTGCAGCTTCCCTCTTTGCTGAACTTTTCCAATTTTCTTGTATGGTACTATAAATACATTGATCAGCAACAAGGAAAAAAATAGTTGCTGCCTCACTGTACTGCCTCTAAAATGAAGGCTGATGAAAAATAGAATATCTGCTTTTGAAACCCAAATCATGCCATGGCATCAGCCTGTTTCCTAGTTAACCGTGCATATAAACCATCTCTTAAGAGAAGTTCCCTGTGACTTCCAATCTGCATGGACAGATGACAAAGAAAAATAATGCTTCCAATAATAGCAAATAAAGGATTTGAAAAAATAAGCATCAGTTATTATTCAAACATTTGAAGTCCTAACAGTTTAAATAATGCACGGGATGTTAAAGAAGCCTTATTCTAAGAACAATAACGCAATTTACAAAGAGAAGCCTTACCCAAACACACTCTCCTCCAAGAACTGTTATTCCTTTTAACAAGAATAATAGGAGATGAAAAAGGACTCTTGCAGGTAACTAAGATATGGAACAGACTGTTTGTGATCAATCAACTTCATACTATACACTTCAACAATTGCAATAGTGGTAACCATGAGCCGACAAAGGAGGGTGTTTCACCTCACTTTTTAATGTAACAAATTTGTAATTATGTAAGAATTTTAAGTGAAAGCCTCACAGTTTGCCACGTAAAGTTCAATAGTCTTTAACCAATTAGCTCCCAAGATAAGTTTTCCTCCTGAAATTTGAAGTAAATAGAAAGACAATTGAAAAATATTCCCGTGCTTGGATCACCAATTTCTAAACTAAGCCCTCTCCAGTCAGGTAGTTTCCATTACCCACCATCACTTTAAACATGGGAGTTGGCTCTATCAGAAGCTTAAAAAATTTTGCCACATGAGGTTGCAAAAAAATATTAGAGCTACCTCCAATTAAGACAGTAACAAGTAGTAGCTTATCAATGTAAGCCACAGTACCCACAGCGGTGCCACCCTTCAGTTCAGATCATTGACCGACCAATGATGGTCATCCAACACAGATCCATAATCATGAACAAATTGGTCGAGAAATCAGGTGATGTATCATTATTATAATCCTCTAATTTCAAAAACATTTACTGTTGATTGGGACACTTCAGATAAAAAGCAAATTTCACATCCCAAAAGTAACAATCCTTTCTCTCTATGCATTTGCATCTTAGCAGGAGGACTAACTTTTTTCACATTAGCATTTCTTAATGGTTGTTCAATACGAGTAGGTAACAAGGGTAGTAACGTTGATTTAACAACTTGATTGGACTGATTCCGGGAAGGAGTATAAGACAGAGATGATACTGGGGAATAACATCAAATAGGTTTAACAGCAGGCGTATGTCTATCCTTGTATAATTTTCTTAAAGCCATTGCTCTCAATATTGAAGGCCACTCAAAAAGCAATTTTACGAGGCCTCATCCGTCAACCTATTTGATCTATTTAGCTAATGACATGAATTTAAGATAATACTCAGAGATCTCACCAGTTTGTAGTAGTTTAAACAACTTAGTCATCAGGCAATTATTGTAAGAGGGTCCAAACTGAGATTCCAAAGCTCACATTAACTTCGTCCACGAACAAACTACAAGGAGTCATTAGAGCATCTAAAACCAAGGCACAATGTCCTTCTCAAAATGAATAGCAACAATGTCCTTTTCAAAATGAATAGCAACAATGTCCACTCTCTCATCATTGGGTGTATGTTGTGAATCAAAAACTTCTCTACCTTGAAAATCCACTCTAGTGCCGAAGATTGTCCATCAAAATGAGGAAATCCCAATATCTTTTACATAATAATTTGTCGAAGGCCATCATGGAAATGAGACTGAGTTCGAGATTTAAGAAGGATGTCTAAGGATCTCTAGAATAGGTCCATACAAGCTTGAGCTTTAGCTTGAACTTGGGCATGGTTTTATTGTTCATGATCACAAGGTTTGAAGAGATCCATCAATTTATGGAGTTCTTCACTGTGACCGCACAATACATTCTGCAATGCTTTTAATCTCGTGTTCTCAGCCATGGTGTTAATGAAGGCACCAATGAAAGACTATCGCAATTTATAAAAGCAAAACATGTATATTAATAAACCAAATGAGTTAAACTAGTGAATAAGGGGTACTCATACGTATTGTTGTAATGGTTTATGCGAGCGGTTTTGCTGCATATGTGATTGAGGAACGCTGCATCTCAATCCTATTATTCAAACGCCAATGTTATGTTCCAGCAATTTCTGTTATTGGCCTCATGCTTTTCCTTTGACCACTCTGATTCGGATCATATGGCACCAGACTCCTTCACGTAACTACTTTCCTTCTAAATCCATCTCAGTATTTTCTTTTAATTCCATATTTTCTGAATTGTTTTTCCTTCTAAACCCAGCTTAGTATTTTCCTTCAATAACACATTTTATGAATTGCTATTTTGCCCATACGTTACATTCTACTCTAAGTTCAGTGAGGGTAACAACTTCACGTGAGTTTTATCTTGCATAGTATTATACAAAAAAAGAGTTCATCCAATGGAGGAGGTTCCGCTCTGATCAAGTGGAGGCTAGGAAGGGTAGAAAAACGGTCTTGTCCCTTTAAATGGTCTTTTTCCAATCTTGGCAACAACCTTTCTGACAAACAATGGCTCAGCCTAAGCTAAAAAGAAGTATGGGAACAATTACTGCTTCATGGTCCTAGCCTACAATATCCATCACAATCTTGCACAAGAGTTTGAGGAATCAAATTCATAATCACAGTACATGTATAACCTTCCAAACCTAACCTTTTGTATGTTTTCCAATGTTAGAAATTTTAGAGCATTCAAAATGAAACAATAGTTTACCAACCTCAACAATTTGACCACCATCCATCACCACAATCCTGTCAGCTGCTTGTATGGTAGAAAGCCTGTAAGGCAGCTCATACACTTCAAAACTAATAGTCGGAACACCACTTAATTCAGTTCATTGACACTGACAAGAAAATTATCACCTGTGTGCGATGACTATGACACTTCTGGTTGCAGAATCACTTCTCACAGACCGAAGAACACCCTACATATTATGGAAACTCAAGTATCAGTATCTTTGCAATCTTTCTCACAGTTAAATATTTAGCATGCAATCTGGCTTCTAGTAATTTCAGTGGCCCACCTTGACATTATGCTCACTTTCAGCATCAAGTGCACTGGTGGCTTCATCAAGGATCAATATTTTTGGGTCCCTAAGAAGGGCCCTAGCAATAGCAATTCGCTGCTTTTGTCCTCCACTTAACAGATCATCATCAACAAGTGTCCCATAACCATTGGGAAGAGCTGAGATAAAGTCATGGGCATAGGCTTGCTTTGCAGCCCATTCAATATCCTCCTGCTTTACATCTCTACATCCATATCTAATGTTTGAACTAATATCCATCCGGAAGAGTTTGGGTTCCTGTACAAACAAATTTTTGGTAAGAGAAAAGAAATATATATTTGCTGAATTTTATCTATGCTGGAAACATAAACCTGGCCCACAAATCCAATTCTCTCTCTCCACCACATGATGTCCAAGTCTTGAATAGGGATGTCATCTACCAAAATCTGCAACAAAACTTTGTGTCATGAATCATGATTATATTAAAGGAACGTACTATCTGTTCTAAAAACATTGTCAGGCAGACTAACTGTTAATAGGTGCTACATATATAATATAATTCCATGAAAGAAATCTCTAGTCAATATCCGTTCTCAGAAAGCAGGAAATGAAAAACCAATAGCTCTCTCAAAACTTCTTGTTCCAAGTCTAGAGATTAATCCAATTATGTCATGTGAATTATTAAACTGAAGAGATGGTCATCTTACTAGGGCAGAAAGGGAATTTCCTTTTAGCCAATTGAATAGAGGTGGAAAAAGCAAAAATAGTCCCTCTTCTCTTCCAATAATTTTTTAAGCCAACCATACAAGTCCACTCAAATGTAATGAGATAAACTAACTCTACCTGACCATTCGTAGGCTCATAGAGACGGAGCAAAAGATTCACCAATGTGCTTTTTCCACTACCACTAAGTCCAACCTATGACACAAGTCAAAGGAAACGGCAGATTATCTCATCCATAGTGCATGGAAAGAATGAATTGAAGAGATGAGATGCGGTTTCTTACTATTGCAACCACCTCACCAGGATGGACAGCAAAGCTAACATGTTGCACTACAGATACCTGTTACAATATCTGCCATTACTTAAGCCAGTATACCTAACAAATAACATTGACAATCTTAATTCCATATAGATGCACAATCAGATTGAATACACTGGGTAACCTGCTAATTGAGAAAGCTAGATAGTCATATCCATCATATAACATGAGAAATTGCGTTGAAGTTGCATGCATGCACAAGGTGTGTAGTGCAGTGGGGAAGAATGATAGACTTCTTTTGTCAAGAAGTCAATCACACGTAACAACCCACACACCAACACCATCAAGAAATGAAAGAATGCCTATTATTGATGAAAGAATGAACAATGTACAATCTCAACCTCCTAGAAGGTTCTCTCCCTCCACTGGAATAGATGTCCAGTCTATACCTAACAGTATACAAAAAGAATACCCCCCTGTACAACCCATTCCCCTATTTATACAACCCCATTTCCCTCTTTATTACTGACTAACCGACAGCTTCGCTTTTTCCTCCTACTAATTATTACTGTTAGAATAATTACTGTTACATATCATCATTAAGACTAGTCTGCTAGACCAGTAATGAGTAGTACCTAGTTCTGTACCTAGAGGTCTAGTGTAGACTCTTGGTGTTCCATGTACTCTTGCTTTTTCAATATATATAGAAGATAATGAGAGGGATCTGTTAAGCCCTCAAGAATATATTTTCACAGTTCTTAATCTCAAGTATTACTAACTGATCAACTGCACCTCCTTTTCCTCCACTCATTTATTCTTTCTTCTTTCATATACTCTAAGTATTCTATCAAAGAATCATATAAACACACTAGAATCCAATCCCCCAGAGCCCTCCCGCTCAAAATATTATTTTTAAAATTCAATCAGCACATTCTTCTATTGAACATGCATTTTCCTAAATGTAAGACACTATACAACTTCACTGTATACATGCACAATTCCCAGTCATATACTACTATAAAGAGAACAATTTATGCACCGACTTTGTTTAGGGGAGGGGAGTGCCTAAAATCTCAGTAATGAACTTTTCTATTCCTATTGTAGCAAGATTCATCCTTCTGCGAAGTAACCGAGGAACACAGATGGAATCAAATAGCTACAATTCTAAAAAAGTGAAGGTGTGAGAAATAAAGGTCTACCGTTGGCCTCGAAGGATAGTGAAAAGATACATTTAGAAACTCAATACACCCCATTAACCTCTGCAACTTTATACCTGAAACAAAAGTTACACCCAAACTTCAATATAGTAAAATTAAAACAAACAAAAGTTATGCGGGAATTCATTATGTTTCACTTTCTCTAGTTATTTATTCATCAATGTAATGTTGTTGGTAGAGGAATAACAATAGATGCACATGCTGTAGTTGAATAATAAATTGGGAGCGGCACATGACATAACTGCAGGACACTTCATTTGATGACCAGTCAGTTCACTACAGGTGTAGCTAGTTTTTCTTAAAACAAAAAACCTATATTGCTTATGACGACCACCAGTGTCAAGCAAGTATCTACAGTTTTAAAACAATTACAGTTGGTATAAGTGTGAGCATCCTTATTCCTCACAAGTAAACTACAAAGTTTACTTATTGCATAGTTTGATAAAATAATAATTTATCCCTTACAATTCTAGGGAAAATATCAATGCTCAATGTACAAGTAGAATAAGAATTGAAAATGCAGGGACTAGGCAGTCCCTGGATAGGTGATGACTTGAAAAGATTAAAAAAAAAGCACGAAAAGGACTTAAGTTAATATGAAGGTGTTCATTCAAATAAATGAGTCTAAAAGAACTTGCCTCTTTCTGTGAATTGGCTGCTAGGGGAGAGATCCATTAAATGGAATACTTTTTCACTAGCTCCAACTGATTGCATCAAATTGGATATATTGTCTCCCACCCACCAGGTAGAGTAGATTAACCATTCACTGTATAGAATAAACTTGGTAAGTTTCTCAGCTGTGATATGACCCCCTAGAATAGACATTCCTCCAAATAGCACAGCAATAACCTATAAGATTTTATGTTTCAATAAAAGAACAAGTCAATTATAAAGGTTTAACTAAACTTCAAAAAGTTTATTGATTACTAATTCAACAAGCTTTCTTCCAACAATAAGATTACATACAGGGTTAAAAGGAAAAAAAATGAAATAAATAAATAAAATGGATAAATATATGATTTTAGAAAACCTTAGCTATACCTGAGTTGAATGATAAAGGATATTAAAGTTAAAATTCCAAACTCCATAAGCAGCACTTTGTCGCAAGCTGATGTCAGCTAATTTCCCTAGCCACCAATTATACCTGTAGATAGAAATGGACAGCATGTGTTATGGCAGAGAAATAACAGGAATACAAAATAATAAACGACAAAATTGTAGTAGGATCATCACCTTCCATATTCTTCTTCTTCTGTTCCATAAACTCGTACAGTTCTAATAAGAGAGAATGTCTCTTGAGCTACCTATGAGAAAATTTGTTACTAAGATTGCATTTAGGAAACATAAAGGAAAATATAGTATAATATAAGATATCTTATTCTATACATCATTTGCCGAAGCAGTGACTTCTTGGATCAACCTTGCTGCCTTTTTCTGGTAACTACACAAAAAAATATGCGCAAATCAATACCATTAGGATAAAGGAGACACAAGGAGAGCGGTAGAAGCCTTGAAGGGAACTTAAAAGCATTGATATTTCGTTTTTACAAATATATAAATATCTCAAATTCTCAATAACACCATTGTAGCAGATTTTGGAAAGAAGGCAGAGCCCTTTAGCTTTTACAGAGACATATTTCTTGAGATGAGAATTATTTAGAGTCTACCAATTGATTTAATTAAGAAAAATTCAACATGACTAGCATTGATCCACATTCTGGTTGATATTTTCATCACCAGACATGCCTGAACTAGTCAATGGCAGGAACTACAAATGCAAAATAAAATTTGTGTTTTTGAAAGGATGAATTTGAAGAAAATAAACCATAAGTTTACCTTCCATAGCGTAACATGACTGCTGCTAATATGGAGCAAATCACCAATGTACATAAACCAAGTGGCCAAGATAAAATCAACAAGTAGATTAATGAACCTCCACCCTAACAAGATGAGAAAAAACAATTAAAGCTTCTAATATGTGAGATGAATTTTACTTGCATTACGTCTATCAAAACTAAATCAACCTGAAGAAAGTTGCGCAATATCAAGTTAAGATCATTTCCAATAACTCTTGACACTTGTTGACAATCAGCCCCAAGCCTACTTGTCAAATCACCTACCGTTTCATTGTCAAAAAACGATATGTCCTACAATAAGTACACTGCTGAATGAGTTAAATCATACACCAAACAAAGGAAATAAATGAATGCAGCAAGAGAATCAGTTACTGAGAGCAGGCAAACCTGCAGTAGAAGAGAAGAGTATAGCGTTTCTCTCATTCTCTTAACCTGCACATATTTTCAAAGTTTGAAAGGTCACTTACACTCAAGAGTTGAAGAAAACACAAAGTCAAAGTATCGGGAACGGGGAGGCTACAACATGGCCACTGCTGAAGCACATGATCTTAATTCGATAACTGCAGTTCTTATTCCATTATGCTCTAAAGGATTTTACATGGACCACAGAATCCCCATCCCCAAATATCAGACAGATAAACTCACCAGAATCATGTTTGCAATGCCAAAACAGCAACCTCGTATCCCACTGAAGCACAGGAAAATGTTTGTTACGAATACTCAAATCTCACCGGTAACAAAAAGTTTCAAATGACACAGAACTAAGAGCATCATTGAACGCAAAAAAAAAAAGTTCAATTTTAATAACATACTATACAAGTTATAACTACTAGCTTCTCGGTAAACCGTGAAAAGCGACTTTATGATTGGTCTCAATAACGATAAAAGGATTAAAGAGCAAATCCATTGCGTTTTCTTATGGAAGGTTCTTTCAGCACCATCAATTAAGACTCACAAATGAAAGAAAAGAAAAAAATCATATCACTTTCAGCAAGTAGAAGGGAGATTCGACCATACAAGATTTTGACCTGCATATTCCCGAAGTCACGCACAACAGAACCAACAAGCGTACATTCCGATGAAAAACAACAAGGTCCGCACCCTGTGCCGAGAAAATGGACGCCGTCAAGAAATGCGGAATAGAAATCTCCGAAACCTGAAACCCACATAGAAAAAGCTCACAACTTTGACCCCACCTTGGAACCACACAAAATGGCACAGACCGAATAAAAATAAACCAGCAAAGAAAAAAAAGCTACTCACAGCAGCAACAATGAGAGCAGAGAAAGCAGCGATGATCACCCATCTGTCACGCGCGACAAGCTCCCACATTTTGCCTAGCGCGCGCCACACGGTCACCGGCTGCGCCACCAGCTGAACGTCAACGTCGTCAGAGAAGTCCCACCACCGCCCGCCGGGAAGTATCAACGGTAAAAAGTCGAGCCATTTGCGAATCCTCTGAAGTAACTCGCCGGCGTGGACTTGTTCTGTGGAAGCTTCTGGATTGTTAAGAATGGGGACTCCGTTGATGGAGGCGCACTTGAGAGGCGATGATGCTAGAATGCGCCGGGGAAGAAGAATTGGCCCTGCAATGAGAGGGAAGCGCTTCTGAGAAGGTGCGATTAGAAGGTGGTGGTTGTTGCTGTTGTAGTGGTGGTGAAGGATTGGAGGAAGTGAAGATGGTGGTGTGCGAGCGAGTAGAAGAGGCATGGTGGTGAAGCCCGTGGGAAGAGGAAGATGGGGTTGGGATAACGGTGGGAGCTTGAGAGGAGTGTGTATATTGCTGTGGACCATAAGTATGGAGAACAAAGAAGAGGGAAATCAAATGGTTAAGGTTGCTTCCGCTTCTGTCTTGAATATACTTGTTGTTCCTTAGCTTCACCACAAACGCACGCTACCAAACGACGTCGTTTATCCTCGTCATTTTTTTAAACACGTGCAAAATTATTATTATTATTTTTATTTACATTGAAATGCAAGAAATTCATCAAAGAAGTGTCCACAAATGTTTTTGCCTTTTTCTTGGATTTATAAAATTACTTGTGTTAATGAGGCGTGCACAATTCCAAACTTGTGGGAGTGACCATTTTGAACTCAACAAGATCTTCTTCTCTGAGTGGATTACAATTCTTTTTATTTCCTTCTTTCTCCATTTTTTCTTTTAAATTTTATATTGATTAATTAAACTTCAAATTAGTGAAAATTTTAAATGAACCTTTATTAATATTAAATTTTTATGATGTAATTAACATTCCAATTATTACACTAATATTTCAATTATTACCAAAAAATAATAAGGTTTTTATATTAAGAAGAGAATAGTGAAATTAATCTTTCTATTTTATATCTTAACACTCTCCTATGGTCACACATCATTTGTAAAAGAGAAAACAAACACACACACATAAAAACACAACAAAGTAAGCTAATATCAAAAGAATAAAACATGAAATTCATAAATTAGCATATATTATATTTCACTTTCAAACTAAGCACAACACAACATATCTTAAAAATCTAGACTGAAACATCCGGATACATATATTATTGTCGAGTTATGGTACGTTATACACTTGTGATGACTTCTACTGCTCTGCAGAACCATTGTCAATGAGTTTCACCATATCACATACAAGGTTAGTCCGTCAAACGCCTTAGGTAAAGGTAAAAGTCATAAATTATGACCTCTTACTACTCTTACCACATGTATCACCATTTTATACTTGAGAATTCATCACTATTAGAGTGTTAGGATATCCCCCAAGATTGAGTTCCTATAATAATACATACATTACTTGAAACAACCATTAAGATTTTCCATTTAGAAACTCTTTTTAAACCATACTTAAACACATATATAACCTCATGTATAAACCATCATATAATTCAATAGATATTACTAGACAATTATTAAAGTATCAAGACATTTCCATTCTATAAGAAACAAAACAAAAGTAAACAAAAACCTAAACCTAAATACAAGGCATCCAGCGCCAGAATCCTGGCGCTCAACGCCAGACCATGCTCGCCCAATGAGCTCACCCAATGCCCAATGAGAGCGCAAACAGAGAGTTCTTTAAGCCCAGCGAGAACACTCACTCAGTCCCTGAAACATGCAACCATTATTCAATATTAACTCATCTAGCGACACTAGACTCGCCCAATGCCTAAAAACCCTTTGTAAAAACATTGTTTAACACCAAAATGGAGCGCTTAGCGCCCTGGAGCACAATGGCTCATTGTTTTGGCAACATTGTCAAATGGTCACTCAATGTCATATCAGATTACAAAAACTTGTTGTTCTAATTTATATGCACTTTATACCTATCCAAATGACCAAATTGACTTCTCTGACACTAGGATTGATGCAAAAACACATTTATTGATGAAATTTTGCTCATTTGGTCATAAACAATATGCATTAGACCAACCCAACCATTAAAAAATACATATAACCAATTTTATACATTATAAACCAAAATTTAGCAAAATCAATATCAAAACAAGTCACGATTGACTTAACGACAAACCCTAAACCTTCAATTTTATCACAAGCTTACTCCTTTAGATTTTCACCTATTAAAACCCCTACAATAGATCAAAAACAACCTATTAACTAATTACCAACTCAACATAAGATTTATGGTTAATAAAAGTTCTAGACAAGTTTGTAATGATTTTAAAACAACTTCTTAACATCAGATATGTTGGAACAATTGATACCGTTATTACGCAGGGGAAATACAAAAACACAGAGTACGATACAGATTGTTAAAAGCAAAGAGCTTGTTCGGTCAATTTTAAAAGTGGTTCCTTTAATTTTCTCTTAAACGTTTTATCAAACAGTTGATGTGCAGAAAATGTAAAAAGTGTAGGGAGTAAAAAAAATCACACAAATGATTTTTATCCTGGTTCGAATCAAAATATTCTAAGTCCAGTCGTTAATCACTATGAATAGTGATTAACCTTTTTCATTAAAAACAGTTTCACAGTTTGTATAGATTACAGAATAGTGAATGTAAATAGAAAAGCAAAACCTTCCTTCGACAAACGAACCGAAAACGAGTAACCAACACTTTCCTTCGACAGACGAACCAGAAGAGTGCAACAAGTATCTTCCTTCAACTAACGAACCGGAAGAGAACAACTTTGCCAACTTGAAGAGAACCGCTCCGACCTTTGACACACAAAGCGCGAGCTTCTCCTACTCACAAGACTTGACAAGAGTAATGAACTAACACTTGAGAACTTTCTCATATCACAGTGTATTCTCAAATGACTTAGATAAACCCTCTAAGGGTTTTAGACAACTATATATAGCCCACAAGTCTGAAATTAAAAAGACACAATACAACTGCCAGTGATAATTGATTATTGTAAGTAATAATCGATTATTCAAGTCCGTTACAGGGTTTTCAAAAGAGTGATAATCGATTATCCTAAGGAATAATCGATTATCTACGAGACTTGGGCAATTCTCATCCAGACCAGGATAATCGATTATTTCAAGCAATAATCGATTATCTGCGAGAGCAATGATTTTTCAAAAAGGCTCGTGATAATCGATTATTACATCAAATAATCGATTATATGCGCAGATATCTTAAAGACAGGAAATTTCTAAGTGTTTACATGTTCAAAGTTATTCCTAATACATTTTCAGTCTACAAAAGTGCTTTTAAATAAACTACAACTTCATTCTTCGAGTTCTTCTCTTGTTACATCATCAAAATCATTATCTTTTAAAATACCAATGCACCTTATGGGGGTAACAAGATATAGTTCCAAAATCACTCTTATATAAATGCACCTACCAAAACCTCAATTTAGATCGAAAACCAGCCCAAAAACACTTCATTTTCACTAATCTTAATTCTATAACAAATTTGTACCTCCTAGAACTCCAAACAACAACATTCAAAGTTCAAGCAAGTACCAATTCACAATCATTCACAACAACATTCATCCATACTTCAAATTCATTCATCAAACACAATTACTACTAAATAATTATCTTAAATGATAACATGTTCAATCAAACATCATTCTCATAACCTACCAAAGATGAATTCATACTTCTTAACACAGATTAAAGCAATTATTAGCTTCTCTTATCTGATAGAAGATTAAACCGCTTTAAAAAGCCTAAAACAACTCCAACATACAAGAATTTCTATATGCTCCTAAAAACCACAAAAATACGATTGGAGTCACTATTGGCTCCATTGATTAGTAGATAATCTTATAGAAGACTTAAATTTTACATGCAAAACAAAGAGAGCTAGCATGCAAGAAAAACAAAAATGAAAAATCAACTTATTTTATATGAGAAACTGATCGATTAAACTTGAATATTTCACTATGATGATCACTTAAGTGGTTTCGATCTTCAAACAAATGGACAAGAGATGATAATTCCTAAAAAAATCCAGACAACTTTAGAAATTTTTTTGTAAAAAAATTATATGCTTTAAAATAATGAAACTAATTTATCATAAAACTAGTTATATTAAAACCTTTTAATATTAAAATAATTGAATTTCGTTATTTTTAAATCACTTATCACTTCAATACCATTATTTAGTTCTCTATACTAAAAATTATATTTCAATAAAGTTGTTATTATTTAATTTTTTATTAATATGATAATATAACTCTTAATTTTGTTATGTGATTATTAACACGAGGATATGAACCTTACCATACAAAATTAACAGTCAAACGAAAAATTAAACAACAAATATACAATCAATTTTTTAAGTATTTAATAAATTCAATAAAAAAATAAATTAAAATTTATTAAATTTATCATAATTTTTCAAACTTAATTATACCTTTTATACTTTACCATTTTGTTTACCTATTTTATCTACCATTTTTTTAAATTTATGAAAAATAGCACAGCAAAAACTTATTTCTTAAGATTCTGTTGTAGGTATTTTTTCATAGATAAATTGACAAAAAAATAAATAATGAGATGGAAAATAACTTTTTTGTTTGTTATCTACAATAATACGTATTTTGTGTAATGATGTTCCACGTGCAAGGGCCACGATGACACAAGCATTCGGCAAATTCATAGACTTCTAATTTATAAAACATAAAGGGCATAAATGGATATTTGAAAAGAAGCGGGTGACTAGTATAATATGGGTTGCAGACTGTAATAGCCCATATGTAAGGCCCATTAGGTCTCAGTCACAAAAGCCCAATAAATTCCAAACCCTAGGAGTAAAGAGATAAAGCTCACTCAATAAATCTTACTTATCCCCAAACCCTAGCTCGTGCGGCCGAAGACAGAGAGCAGAGCAATGACGACCCGATTCAAGAAGAACAGGAAGAAGCGTGGCCACGTGAGCGCCGGTCACGGTCGTATCGGAAAGCACCGGAAGCACCCCGGTGGTCGGGGAAATGCCGGTGGCATGCACCACCATCGGATCCTGTTCGACAAGTACCATCCTGGTTACTTCGGGAAGGTGGGAATGCGATACTTCCACAAGCTCCGCAACAAGTTCCATTGCCCCATCGTCAACATCGACAAGCTCTGGTCTCTCCTGCCCCAGGAGGCAAAGGACAAAGCTCTAAAATCCAAGGACACTGCCCCTGTCATTGACGTCACACAGCATGGATACTTTAAGGTCCTTGGGAAAGGCGTCCTACCCGAAAACCAGCCCTTCGTTGTGAAAGCCAAGCTTATTTCGAAGATCGCCGAGAAGAAGATTAAGGAAGCTGGGGGCGCTGTTGTTCTCACCGCTTAGGTTTAATCGGTTTTTATTTTTTTTTATATACATTGCAAGTTAATGTGTTTTCGTTTTGTTTCGGATATTTTTTTACATTATATATTGCAAGTGATATATTTTGTTTTTAATTTGTTGTTGTCGGATTTAGGATGATTAAATATTTGTGCCATAAATTTGACCTAAAAGCTTATAAACTTGTTTTGGTTGATTAGATAATTTATAGAATTAATTATCGCTTGTTTTTTGGAGCTCTGATATCTGGTCTGGTTACATCAATTGGGCTGCGCGGTTACTGTGTTCCACGTACACAATGAGTGATGAGATGAAGTGAAATGCCATTGAGTGAGTTGATTTTTGTTTTCGGATGTGGAATTCTGAATTTGTGTAAATGTTTGTGATTCATTACTACAGCGTGCTTAAGTTTTTAATTAAATTTAGTTAGTACCACTATTGGGGCAAGGTTTTAGAGTGGTAGCAGTTGCTTTGGTTGAATGCTGTGTGATACGGCATCTTGTGTTTGCAGAATTTGGTTTATGCTGTGATACGGATTATTTTATAAGTTGCAGAATTATGTTTTGCAATGCTGTGATATGGATTAATTTCGCAGTTGTAGATTGAGTTTTTTGCAGTCATGGGTTTTATTCCCTTGTTTTCCAGAAGCACTTGTAGACATTGGTTAGAAAAAAAGATCAACGAACTCAAAATACTGTATGAAAACATAATTGAGAAGTCCCCCAACAAAATTGTTTAAGATGTTATAGATTTTCTGCTGGATTTGGGGTTAAAAATATAATTTAGAAGTCCAATTTCCTTATTTTGATGAGACTGGTCCGATGCTAGTTAAATAGACTTCAAATTATTGATAGTCCAACATCAGTTAGTAAATCATATTTAGTCCTTTTAATAATCAACTAAATTTAGAGCTTTGGTTGGTTGGATATTATGTCAACTAAACCATTGTGTAGGCCAGAGTGACCCATAAACTTTGGTCAATTTGGACAGTCTTTTCTAAGGAGATCATTCTCAGCAACCTTTCCAATGAATTATCTTTTCACCTTTCATTCATGTCTACAAATTATTGGATGTACTCTCGAAAGCAAACATGGACGTGAATTTATATAGTCAAACAAATAATTATAATGTTATATCAAACATTCTATAATCTATCATGAAACACCGAACTTGAGAACAAGATTGAATCCATGAGTGAAATTGTTCATGTTACAAAAGAGAATTACATTAGTAATCATGAGAAAGTTTGTCCTTCAATATATTTTTGTTCAAGTTGAAATAGTTTCAAATCTAGCTCATGGCTAAAGAGGGTGGATTGAAACATTGTTTTCTTAAAATATTTATCGTAGCTCTCCAACTAGCTTTATGCATTCTATACAAGCCTGGAGACCTATCTTGAAAGTGAGAAATAATAATCCAAATAAAAATTATACTTTGATGCATAAATTTTTTACATTTTATTTGATATTATTTTTCTTTATTTTTCATTTTCTTCTTTTTTGAAAAATATAAAATTTAATATTTTATGATTATTTTACTTTTATACTGTTTGTTAAATAAATGTAAAAGTTTGTCACTTTATCATTCCTTTAATTAAATGTCATGTTTTTTCTTATTTTGAAAAATACTCCCGTTAAGAACATTATTGTTGAGCCTATTGGTTAATTCGCTACTGAAAAGAATAAGGATTTTATGTTTAAACAAGTCCGAAGGTAACTATTATTAACTAAATATAGTTCGAAAGTCTACACGAAAACAATGTAATTAACTTTTAACCATAAGAGAATCTTCTGCAGTGGACCTCCATTCTGTTCTTGAAAGACCTTCTCCAGAATGTTTCTCATCATAATCAACCACACGACACAAATACATCACTTCACTAACAGCACGTCCAAAGACACTCCACATTTTGATGAAAACATAGTAGTTTATCTAAACAAAGCATTTTAAAGACTAAATTAATTATAAATGCAAGAAATTAAAATTTCTAAAAGTTTGTGAATACCCTGTACAAATTGGTAAATCTTTTTTGAGCTGAGTTGAAATGTCATATTTCATCTTATCGTACCAATTCTGGGAGTGCAATATTCAAGTTTCTTCTTCCGTGTTTTCTTTGTCGTTCCCTACTTTTTGTCCACCCCATGTCTGTACCCTATCTCCAGCACGAGAGGCCTATAATTTTGTGTAATTCAAATTAATAATTAATTGTTTATATGCTCAAAAGCAAGAGTTCACTTGAACTTGCAAATTTTCATAGTATTTTACCTCTCTATTCCAGTTAGTTTTGTAAATCATCACCAAAATAACAATCGTTTGCAGCACAGTCCCTGATATCATTCCTTGCCAGATTCCCTAAAACCCAACCATTCACAACTCGATATGATCAAATAACTTTTCCAAAAATAAATCAATTTAAGAAGGTGAATTTTACATATATGTCATGGTTTACCTTAATACCTCGGTGAAACTTATAACCCAACAAGAGACCAAGAGGTATTCCGAAAAGGTAGTAGCATCCTATGTTTACATAAGCGACAAAAGCTTGCCACCCTGCTCCAACGGCTACTCCTGCATAAAATTGAAAGTGTGAGACATGCAATAATCAAAAGGAAAATTGATGTTTTTGTCTTTGAACACATGTTACCTGAAAGAACAGGTTGGACATTGTTAATGATAATGCAAAAACTCAACAATGGTGTGAGCTCCTTCACTATGTTTTGCACTTCTGGGTCGTTGGAAAACAGAGAAGGATACACATTCCGTGTGACCATCAACACAAAAGCCAGAAAAAGTCCTATCATAATGGAAGTGATCACAGCAACCACAAGAGAAAATAGTGCTGTTCTTGGGTGATGTGCCCCTAGTTCATTCGATATTCTCACACTGCATTTTTTTTTCAAAGCTTACTACATTAACCAATTGCAAAATCATGGAATGCATATTTATTTGATAATTATATAACCTTATGAGAAAACATATAAATATATTCTTATGATGAAATTATGCTTTTTACTCATACAAAATAAAAATTCATCCTTAAACTTTAATACAATTTAATTTTCAAACTTTTAAAAATAAATAAATATAATCTTTTTAATATAACTATGTTAATTTTTTTTAAATCACGTTTTAAGAATTAAAAATGACATTTGAGTTATATAATATATTAAACTAACTTAAATTTAAGTTTAAAACTTAAAAATTTAACACAATTAAATTAAAATAATTATATTAATTTATTTCTAAAATTTAAAAATTAAATTATATTAAATTTAGAACAAATACAAATTATAAATTTATCTTAAAATATTAACACTAAAAATATATTTAACTTTTAATTTTATATTAACTAAAATAAACGAGATGAATAAACAAGAATTAATATTTTGGTTTAGTATAAAGTGTAATCAAACCTTGTGGCAGCATTCATTCCGAAAGATACCATGATGGTCCACCCTAATATATTCATGCTGCAAAGTAAAATATAATTAGGGCATTTACTTAAAGATTTATTCTGGTTATTGATTTTTTATAATTATTAAGTTAAAGAAAAAAAATTGTTAAAAGTAAAAAAGGATACAGAAAAAATAGAACACGCTACAAAGTAAATACATCTAATACCTTGAAAGTAAAACTAATATTATCTCTTTATTTGTGATTTTCTTTCAACAATATTATCTCTGCATATAATTAGTTATCTACTCTTTTTTATTTTATATTCATCTCTATTTATGATTTTTTTTCAATAATCATCTCATTTTTTATATGTGTTTGCGTTTGTGTGTGTGTGTATTTATTTGTTTGTGTTTCTGTTTATTTTTGTAAGTGGTGATACTTTTTCCTATATTTTTATACCATTTATTGTTTATCTAACATTAGGCAAGAAAATAGCCTACTAGAAAATCATATGAATAAAGAGATAGAGAAAAAGAATGACAATTATAGTTAGCGGCAAACAATCTAGTACAAAACCCATTAAGAAAAAAAAAAGTGATAGATTTATTGTATGGAAAAAGTGATAATTGCAGTTAGTGGCAAATTATCCAGTACAAAAAATCACTTAATAAAGAGATAGAAAAAGTGATTATTGATTGTAGAAAGAGTGATAAGTATGGTTAGTGGTTCTACCACTACTAATTAAAGTTGATAAGCTATAAAGTTATTCAATGTAGAGACAGAATTTGCGTTTTTCTTAATCCCATACCTTTATCAACTATTCTTAACATTTCTGAAAGCAGTCGGTACAACCCTAAAATAATACTCTTAACCATTTTCAATTAACTTATTTTTAACATAAGTGCTATTCCAGTTTCTTTATAAGAAATTATTCCATATTATAAAAGTTAAGAGCACTATGAATATTAAATGACACCTTTAATTCTAAAAATAAAAAAAATATTTCTAGATTTTAAAAAATTCAAATATAAATTTATAACATCATTGTCTTAAAAAAATTATTAGCAAATCTTAACAATAATATAAAAACCAAATAAAACCCTATAATATAATAATAATTATTATTATTATATTAAAAATAACCTAAAACTGATGTATTAAACTTATAATTGTAGATATAATTGTTAGATATATCCTTAATGAAGATGTTGTTATAGTGACTGACCAGATAGAGAAGGCGCCTACGTAGATTTTTGCATTTTTGAGGTATCCAGCGAACAAAAGCAGAGCCATAAAGTACCACATTTCCAAGCTGCATGCATCGGACAAAATATACATAAAATTAAATATATATTTTTTATACCACCTATTTCATAATTCAAATTAAATTGTTATGTATTTCACAAAATATAGAGTTTCAATCACTATATATAATTAACCCATATTGTTTCATTCTTTTAAATAAAAAGAAAAATCAATACCAAATGAAACACTTCTTATTGCCAACTTTTCTTTTATTAGTTTCAAATCCATTTTTCCACTTTATTTTTATTTGTTTAATATTTAATTGTTTTGATAATGACATTTTTCTTCACCTTTTATGATAAGAAAAGGTATAAAAAATAATAAATAATATGATAAGAAAATATAAAAGATGTTGTAAATAAAACATAATGTGCTATGCTACTTTTAAATTATCCTCTTATGACATGTTTGCTTGTAAATTAAAAAAGTACTCAGTTCGTCTGGATTAGTGACTAAGACACATAATGTCTTCAATTCAATTTAAGTTTAAACTTTTGCAACTAAAATGGTAATATGTCATTAATCAGCTTTTGTTTTGTCCATGTCAAAACCCTTTTTTCAATTATTCCATAACATAAATAATAAGAGTAGTGGTATATTCACAATCTAATGAAGTATAAAATTGTTCGACAATTTCTATAGTCATATATATATATATATATATATATATATATATATATATATATATATATATATATATATATATATATATATATATAAAAAACACTCTCTAAAGTATATACTTTATACTTGTACGATGTTGTATATTATTATAATTAGGGACTGGTAATGGAAAGTTATATCATCTCTTTCTCTGTTTTGTCGGGTTTTTCTTTTTTTCTTTTTCATTTATTTATTAATTTAGGTTAAAGAAAAAATCAACATATCAAAACTTTACAAATAAATGAAAAACTAACTGTAATATTATTAAGTTTTTATTTTTATATTATTTCAATTTCAATAGATAATAGTAGTTATAATTAATAATAATGATAATATTTTTATTATTCTTACAATAATTTTTTAATATTAATTTTATTTACTATAAATAATACTGTAATAAAAAATATTATAATTATCATTATTATGACGATGCAGTTAAAATCGCAAAAAAAAACAATATAATAATTAATGACTTGATTTTTTTTATAAAAAAAAATTTACGAGTATTTCTTGTTGCAAAAGAGTTGTAATATAATTATTATGTATTGGGTATAAAAGAAACTTCGTTTTAATCGTGTTTCTTTAATATGGCTTCATTTGATTTAAAGAAAAACAAAATATCTATATATTTATAATAACAAATATATTATTATTAATATTTATTTTTATTATAATAATAATTATGAGAAATAATATTTTTATAATACAATTAAAATTGTATAATCAAAGACTTTAACGCTATTAGAATTAAAAATTTTAATTTAATTTTTTTTAAAATTTTGGTATTTTTATTATTTATGAATAAATAAATAAAGATAAAAAAAGAAAAAGTGAAAGAGACAAAAGAAAGAAACGAAAGGTTCAGGTGAGACTGACCAAAGCATGACGGCAGAGGCAAGAGATAGGCGAAAGAAACTCCAAAGATTGCCAAAAGCCTCCCATGAAAACCCCTTCCAGGCTGCCCCACACCTACCACTGAGCACATACGCCAACTGAGCCACCACTATGAACCACCACGACGCATTTAGCACCACCGCCGCACCCACCAGACCCCACTCCACCTTCATGATGAGTAACCAGCTCAAGAGCGGGTGCAGCGCCATGGCCACCCCTGATATTGCAGCGATCACGATGACCTTGCTCTGCGTCTGCAGGAACTTGGCCACCGGAAAATTGAACGCGTACGCAAACAGCTGCGGAATCATCCATATGGCGAATTTTCCTGCCGCTCGAGATATCTCTGGGTCTTGGCCTATTAGAGTGAGAAAAGGTCCTGCGAAGACGTAGAGAAAACATAGAACACAAGCCGTGATCGAGAGTAGCACCCACGATCTTTGCATGTAAACGCCTAACATGTTAAGCTTCCCTGCGCCCACTGCTTGTCCACACAGCGTTTCCAACGCGCTTCCCATCCCTAGCTGCTCCAAACAAAGCGTTATCATGTTACATTCTACTCTTTTTTTCAAACACGTTATATTACCTAAACAACACAAAATATTACAAACAAAAACACTTACTTTTTCACTCATCATTTTTTATACAGAAGAGTATATACAAGTGACTGATCTACCTCCTTCCTTAATCATCCACCACCCAGTAAAGCAAAAGCAAAAGTTGCTCTGTGACTCAGGTACCTCTCTTTTTATTATTTTTCGCTTTTAATGGAAGTTGTGCATGCATGCAAACCTTCTTTTTTTTGTCTTACTTTTATTTTATTATTATTATATGCTTTCCACTTTATTTAATCATTTTCTATTCATACTTTTTTTAATAATTTATTAAAATTTAATATATATAATTTTTTTAAGAGTGTTGGTACACTTAAATTTTGACCAGTCTTTTTAGAATATTTCAATTCATTAGTTCGTTTTAGTTTAGTGCCCCCAATCTGTGAAATTGATAACAACAGCAGGATGAAATAGTATTGGCCCTTTTTTTAAAAAATAAAAATAAAAAATAATTTTAAATTTCTTATAGTATATATATTTAAGGATATAAATATATAGTAGCATTGTAAATGAAAAGTTATTATTATTTAATACATAAATTTCAATTATAAATGATAATATAATAGTTTAACATGTAATCAAAAAAATTATTTTAGTTTATTTAATTAAAATATTAGTTATCATTAAAAACTTAGAAAGCATATATATATATATATATATATATATGTGTGTGTGTGTGTATATATATGTATGTATATTAAAAAATATTTAATTATATATATATATATATATAATTAAATATTTTTTAATATATATATATATATATATATATATATATATATATATATATATATATATATATATATATATATATTGAAAATAATTAAAAGAAAGTTGACAAAGTGGATCACAAATTCAATCTTAATTTACTACGAGGACCATCGATCCAATCCATTTTTATTCTTGTTACGGAGCTGAACTTACTTATTTTGCTAATTTTAATTTTTATTTGGGTTAACTAGGTTTCTATAATCTGAATTTTGAGCAAAATTAAAATTTGACTTTATTCAAAATTTTGATATATTTTTAATCTATAAATTTTTATGAATAAATATAATTTTTTTAATTTAAAATTTTGACATATTTTAGTTTATAAACTTTTAAAATAAACAAATATAATGATTTTAATTTATATAAGTTAAAAATTTATGACGTGTTAAATGCGTATTTTAAAATAGACTGAAAATAAAGTTTATCAAACAGATTTAAAAAGGATTATTTATTTTTAAGAACTAAAATAGATAAAAAGTTTGAGCCTAATTTCAATTTCGTATTGAATTTCAAAACCTAAAACTATACTTAATCCTTTTTATTTTTTCTTTGTAATAAAAATGAAAGCTCAGTTTTAAAAAAGTATTACATAAATAATTATTGAAATTATAATTTATTAATCAAATTATTTAGAGAACATCTCAAAGTATATTTTCCCAAATAAAAATATTCTTATATGAAAACGAATGGAAAACATCACCACATAAGGAGTACTGACACAAAGTGATGCATGCAGGCACTTTCATACGAAAACAAAAGAATAATTATAAACAAAGAGAGAAGTCTTTTTGAATAATGAAAAGCCTTGTTATCCATTTGCAGTAAGTTTTTATTAATAATTATTTTGGCCAAGACATGTAGCAGTTTCATATATCTGCAGGACTTTACCAGTATGCCATAGGAGAAGCCGGCGATGAGGGAGTTCTCGACGGAGACGGCCGTCAGCTCGATCGTTCCGATATGGCCGGCAAAAATCTGAGTAAAGGCGCCGAGGGAGTACTTCGACACGAAGGAGAAGATCCCCGGACCTGCCAGGAACCAAAGCTTCTTGGATTCCAACACGAACTCCCTATAGAAGTCGCCGGGGCCGGTGATAGGAGACATGTCAGCGGAACCGGCAGTGAAAACCGCGGCAGTTCTTTGTTGTGAACGGGTTTGATTGGATTCATCTTCAGCCTGTGGTTCAGTGGAGTTGCCATCTGAATGCTCCATCAGCGGAGAGAGAAAGATAGAGATTTTTGAGAAAAAATGGAAGTGCTGAATAAGTGAATTAGAAAGAGATATAAAGGAAGAGAAAGATATCATGTTAGGTTATGCTTATGCACGTAGCAGTGAAGGAAAGTTGTTTCAATCAGATATGATAATAAAATGCATGGAAACAGTACTGTTAAGTCCATGAAATTAATTGATGTGAAATTCTTTTAGATATTGCTAAAACTTTATATCTCTTGATTATATAATTTATTTAAACATTTGGTGAAATTAATTTTAGGTTTTTATAGTCCTGTTCCATTTAAATATATACTTCTTTTTATAAAGTTACATCACAACAGTGTTAACACAAATTATCATACCGAGACGAAAGCATAATAATAATATCACTAAAAAATTCAAATAAATATCATACATACTTTTTTTTTTCAGCATAAATTGTTTCATATCTAAAATTAGTATAATTCAAACTTTTGAACCACTTGATGATAAAAAGTTTATATATATGGTCATCCTTATCCTTATAATGAAGAACTTTTCCGTAAAGGCAGATGAAATTTATGATCACGATATTTCTAATTAAAGAACGACATCGTTTAGAATTACTAATTATTTATTTAAAACGAAAGTAATAATTTTAACAAAAAAAGTAAGTTATATCATTTTAGTCACAATTGTACAGTTGTCCAACTGTCGCCTCTCCCACTAACTTCCAAACCTAAAACTTTAATGCAACATTTTTCCCATGAATTTCATTTTCAATTTTAGGACAATGTTAACTTTAATTTTTTTCCTTCATTTTTTATATTATTATTTTGTAAGCATATAATAAATCATTGCCTTGCCAATGCCATGTATATATTTAATCCGATTTTGGTAGTTCAATTGCATATAAATAATATTGTTTGAAAAAGAAATGAAGTTTCAAATATAAGTTGATTAATTTAGTTACTAATTGGATCATTAAGAGATTTTTTCCATATCAGTTATGTTAGAACCAAAATGAAAAAATATTATCTATATAATTATAAATTTTCATATTAATAATTTAAACTAAAAACGAAAACATACCTATCCGCAATAATAAAAAAAACGAATAGGTTTGACCTTTAAGACAGATAACATTTTAGTAATTTCTTCATTTCTTATTGATAATGAGATGTTTGACCTTTTAGAACATTATAGTAATTTCTTCATTTCTTATTGATTATGAGATGTTATGAGATGTTAGTCAAAATAGTAAAAAATTAATTTGATATGGGCTTAATATATTTATGTAAAGACATTATATTGTTCTTTATCATTTCTATTTAGCCATTATAAAATAGATTTATTTAATCACCATACGTAAAGGTCATAAGTTTTCATATACGTATATCTGCCAAAAAAAATATATCATTTGATCACTTTTAATTCAGCATAATAAAAAAAGTATATATTCTTAATATATTGTGTATATAATTATTTATAATGTTGGATTAAGTTTACACCCGATGTAAATAAAAATCACTACAGTGTATCCTTTCTTTATAAATAATATTGTTTGAAAAAAAAAATGAAGTTTCAGATATAAGTTGATTAATTTAGTTACTAATAGGATGATTAAGAGATTGTTTTTTTTATATCAGTGGAACCAAAATGAAAAATTATTATCTATATAATTATAAATTTTCATATTAATAATTTAAACTAAAAAACGAAAACATACCTACATTCGTAATAATAAGAAAACGAATAGGTTTGACCTTTTAGACCAACACAACATTTTAGTAATTTCATCATTTCTTATTAATAATGAGATGTTAGTCAAAATAGTAAAAAATAAATTTTATATGGGCTTAATATATTTATGTAAAGACATATTAGATTGTTTTTTAGCATTTCTATTTATCCATTATAAAATAAATTTATTTAATCACCATACATAAAGGTCCATAAGTTTTCATATACATATATATCTGCCAAAAAAATAATTTATATCATTTGATCACTTTTAATTTAGCATAATAAAAACAGTATAGATTCTTAATATATTGTGTATACGATTATTTATATATAAGATCAATGTTGATTAAGTTTACACACGATATAAATAAGAATTACTACAGTGTATCCTTTCTTTATAAATAAGAATAATGTGTATAGAGTTATAACGTACTTACATCATTTATATTTATAATTATACGATAGCAATGTTCAACTCTTAATTAACTCGGATTATTTGAAAGACATTTTGCATGTTTATGGGGGCAGTGGTATCTCTGATCAAATGTGTATTACGCTAACAAAGTGGTAACTCGGATTATTTTGAAAGACATTTTGCAAAACTTGGTTATCAAATGTGTATTATGCTAACAAAGTTGTCACATAGTTTTCAAAAAATAAAATATACTATGAAAGAAGAAAATACATACTTGTACTATTATTTATTTGATTTTTGAAAATTGAGGTAGATTTGCGTGTTTTTGTATATTCTATAATCAAATGTAAACATGAAGAATATGAATTTTAATTAAATCCACAAGTTAATTTATAAAAAATTAAGCCAAGATATAAGAAATCAAATATATGAGTTTTCATACACAAGTTCAATAAATATGTCACGTCTACAAATATCACAAGATTCCAGACACAACAAATCATATACTTGTTTTTAAATCCTAGATGCATTTATAATTCAATGTAATTGGAATAAACTAAAAATAACTTCTAAAAAATTATGAAAAAATACTAAGCAAATGTTAGATTAATTGTAAATACAAAATTAAAATAAACCTAATTTATTGCTACTAAAAGAAGATAATTTAAAAATTAAAAACAAAACATATTAAAAGTATTTTCAATGTACTATAAAATGATGCGTGTATAAAATATGTATTAACTTGAAATTTTAGATATAAATATTTTTAAGGATTGTTCAAGATATACTGTGTTATTACATGTTTTGAAGGTGAGTCTGTATGTAACAAAACTTTGTAAGACAATAAAAGAACTCTCTTAATTTGAGTGAATTTATTTTAATAGTGTAAGGAAAAAAATTAAATACCAACTCACTCTTTCTGTGATACAAAATCTAATTTTCTTTACAATAATACATTTTAAAAATAATTGTTATAGAATATAATAATAATTAACTTGCTAAGTAATTTAAAATACCTGCAGTTTTAATCTTAAGAGTTTCTCACCGATTCTATATAGGTCAATATGCAACTTCAGTTTAATATTCATGTTATGTTTTTTTTTATCGATAAATATTAAATGATATATATTTTTTAATATAAGAGTTAAATCCACGATGTGATAGAGACTTTCACAGCCATGTACGCATGGTGAAGGTTTTGTTTATTGTTTGGGTTTGTATTTACATAAAATGTAAATTTTCCAAAAAAATTAAATCATAGGAGTTAATGTCGCGTGATACTGGAAGCAATAATTTAGGACAACTTTTACGGGGGGACTCTATCTATCATGGTCTTCCTGTTTTGTTCTCTCAGTGGAAACACTTTCGTGTTTTTTACTATTTTACTATTTTTTTTCCTACAACTTTTGTATTGTATATAATATATAATATAATATTTGGTATTTTATATTTTTTATATCATAAATATATCAAGTTAAGATAAAAATATATTAAAACAGCTAGCTTAAAATTAAAAAAATATATTATAAGAAATGAATAATTCCTTAAAGTTGCTTCTAACAACTCTCTGGTCGAAGTATCACACAAATTGTTAAAAGTAAAAATTGATTCAAATTAAAACTTGCTATTTTATTTTTCTTATGAAAAATCACGCTTTAAAATTGTACCATTGCTAGAATGACCACCCAAGTTAATCACTGTTAGACCAACCATTCTGATTGATTGTCAGATTGATAGTTAGAGAGACTATTAGGTTCATCCATTAAGTCAATTGGAAGTTTCACATCTAATATAAACAAAGAGACTATTAGGTTTATTCATTAAGTAAATTGGAAGTTTCACGTCTAATATAAACAAGATCAAATTATAATATATAAATGGGTGCAACTATAACTCTATGCCTTAATATATAGATATATCGAGAATAAAATTAATGGATGGTTTGATAGTGACCTAATAACGGATGAAATAGAATACTCACATAAATCTTGTTAAGATAGACTTTAACCATAATTCTAATATCATCTTAATAAAAGATAAAAACTCATTATAACTATCATACAAAAGATCTCAAATATTACTTTATTAAATCGTCGTATACATGTAACATCCCAAAAATACAGTATAAAACTATATAATATAATAATCACATGTTAATAATACTACAGATCAGTCTTACAAAAGATAGGATGTACGCTTATGGCCGAACGGCCTTACAAAATAACGAGAAAGTTAAAACTGTACAAATAGGAAATCTAGATCGAACGGTTTACAAAAGGCCTATACCGAACGGTCATACAAAAGAAAAAGGTAAAAGATGATCGAACGGTCATCGTACAATTAAACTGACTACTGACCAAACGGTTCTACTGTTCGGTCTTAACTTCTACCTCGACCAAACTTTCTTCTTCTAGCGCTTCTTCCAGCAACTCTTCTCCTTCTGCTCACATCCACACGGATGATCATTGCGACAGGACAATAACCGAACGTACAAAACGGACAAGACAGGAAAATAGGGTAAGCTTATGTAATTTAATTCATGTATCAGCATATATTTCACATAATCAACCAAACAAGATAAATCATTAACTCTTTCATGCAAAGCCTAGTACTAGACTCTGACTGTCCGGACTGTATGAATTCTGTGTAGCTACGACGTTCGTGCACCCGGGTGATGTAGTAACTGGGATACCCTCAACAGCTGCCACCCGAGGTTAGTCCTATCTGTCCAAATTAACCATAAGGACTAGGACCTCCTGCCATTCCCACACATGACTTACCCTTCTCTACGTGAGAAATGAGTAATCACGGAATATCAGGATGAACTGCCAGCTAGCATGCCCACATTCATACTTTACCAATTCCAATATACATTCATGAGATATTCCTCCCCGGAATACTCGTTCATAACCAAAGTCATTTCATCCATATCATATTCCATCATCTTTCATTATTAAAACCTCAACTGAACCAATTTGAATAAAGATCCCTTAGGATACCAAATACCGAACGTTAGTTTTTAATCCAGAACAAGACCGAACACTTGGAGTGAGACCGAGATGTCTCCAACTCAAAACTAATCAAATTGAGAGAGTTACTCACTAGTTGTGAAAAGGACTGAATATAATAATACTTCTCAGAGACTAATATAATCGAATGTTGTTTACCAAGTGAGCCAATTTAATGAACTGACTCTTGAGAGTTCAAACCGAACACCGTAAAGCCTAGGCCGAGTACTAAGACTCTAGGCCGAAACCAATTAAGACAGATATTGTAGGACATCAAATAATAGCACTTGACGGAATCATATGAAGAAACCGAACGCCAATAAATACTTAGCTTCTTAATGAGTTAAACATCAAGGAAACTGAATGTCAGTCGAAGACCGGGCACTGTAGAGAGCGAACACTATTGAGTTTGGACGAACGCTCTTATTATAAAGATAGATTACGGAAATGAGAACTAGCGCCTGGTGTAAGACCGAGCACTTACTTAGTACGAGCGCTTGGTGTAAGACCGAACACTACTTAGTACGAACGCTTGGTGTAAGACCGAGCACTACTTAATTTATAGAATAAAGGCTTGATAAATATAAGATATTTTTTAACTAATGTTCAAGAACGAACGAAATATACAAATACATATAGATATACTGAAGTTTATAATCAAATACCAAGGAATGAATATCCTTGGTTGAACGCTTAAGTACAAATATTACAAAACGAAACGAAGACGCTAGTCTTCAACTAGAACTCTCTCCAAATGAAAGAATCCAGTTCCAACCGAGTCCACAAGAAAACCGAACACTATATCAAACGAGCGCTGGTCTAATACCAAACACTTATTAAGAACGAACGCTTGTATAATTGAATAGTCAATACTGACTCTCGACAACATCCCTACCCATTTCATGTCTTTCATTAATCATCAATACTTTTAAACAACATACCATATTTCATCATCAACCAAATCATCAAACACAATATCATTCTAGTTCCTCATACAGTCAACAATGCAGTAACAACCATTTTTCATATTCATTCAACAATCAACGAACATGCATCCATTCAAAGTAAGAAACTAAATAAAATTATATAAGCTTCCCTTACCTCTTAACGTGACTGAACGCTCACAGATATCGTTACTGGTTCACCTCTACAAATCCTTCTACCCTCAACGCTCGACAACTTCTGAAACTAAACCAAACAGAAAATCCAGAAACTCTCAGAACAAGATGATTTGATTCATGCAACCCATAAACTAGGTTTGCATGTACCAGGAAACCACACGATTGAGGGAGAGATGAACTTACCAGCTCGGAATCGAAAACTGATCGGTTCAAACGAATGCCCTCGACGGCGGGAATGCTCAGGTGTGGTCTGCTTGATGATCGGAGGAAGAAAATAGTAAGATTTCGTAGAGAGAAGATGAAGAAATCTTAGAGAGAAGGAGGAGAAGAATGGAGTTTCAGAAGGTTGAAGAAGATGGTTGCATGCAGAGAGTGGCGTGAATTTTTGAAAACTTAGAGTTTTACTCCTACCGTCAAAACCGAACAGCCACTCCATTGTTCACACCTATCTTCCACTTTCTGTTCCCCAGCTCCCCTTTCTCGACACTCGTCTTCCACTCAGTTGGGGTTTTGGATGGATTTTTAATGGGTGTGATAATACACAATATACATATTTAATCATAATACCTCTTATAAATATTTTTTCACATAATTTAGTCGAACTTCCCAGCAATTCAACCAATATTTTCAATAGCCTATTCGGTTTGCCACAATCAATCTCCTACTAGTCTTACCCAATTCCTGTCCAAACTTCTCAATCATCTCCATTCTCAAATTTAACATAAAACCTTACTCGAATTTGGCGTAAGACCATGCACCTCTGAACAAAAACTAAAAACTAAAATGTTAATCATGAAGAATAATGTAGGAAGATATTGAAACAGAAAAATACATTACACGTAGGATGACACATGTTTTACACAAATTTTATTTTTTGAATTAAAATTAAATAATTTATAATTTAATTCAACACTCCTTTTTTGTAATTTTTTTTCACTAGGGCTTCACTTCCACCTTCTCCTCACTGTCTCTACCAAGCCCTGCTGCACTGACCTTCATCTAGTCACCGGCGAAGACGCATGCCACCACAGGGGACTCACCAGCGTCATAGGCCGTCCCAGAGCCATTGCCAGCGTCAAGCCCGACCCCTCTCTTCTTTCTTCATCGCCCAGGGTTTTCCTTTATCCCATATTTGGGCTTTGTTACCAAAGTAGGCAAATATACATCATATATTACCATAATAGGCAAATTCAAATCAAATTACAAAAATGAGGAAGTCGTGGGGGGCCAAAACGACTTCAAATGAAGAAGTCGTGCCCCCCCTACACGACTTCACACTGTTCATTTGACCAGTGGTGAAGTTGTGCACCCCAAAAACGACTTCTGGGAGCTGTAATCGATTACAATATACTGGTAATCGATTACAGAGTGTTGAAAACGTGACCCTGCAGGTCTTCTTTTCTGCAGGCAAAAAACCTACTGGTAATTGATTACGACACTTTAGTAATCGATTACCAGTGTTTTTACTATGCAATAACCACTCTGGTAAGCGATTACAAGCTTGTTGTAATCAATTACCAGTGTGTTTTTGTTGGTTTTTGGAAAATTGTATTGTGTTGAATCCCATATGTTGAAGTTAATTATGTGTACTGATATGAATTTGTGTAAGCAGACGTTGTTGTTGATTACATTGTGATGTATTGTTATGTATAGGAAGAGTAATTGATTTCATGTAAATCATAAGACAAAATCATAAATGGAATTTGTAGTATTTTATTCAATAAAAAATGCATTACAAAAGGAAGAAGCTTAAATTAAAATAAAAGGACACTACAAATTGAAAGGCATCTAGGAAGATGATCCAGCATGTGGACCAAAATGACGACGCAGATAGTCAATGTCGTGCTCGACATGCTCAACTCGAGCATCAATAGTATCAAAGCGGTCACCCATGTTTAGCTCCAATTGTTCAAATCTTGCATTCATGCTTTCATTGAGTGTATTGAACCTGTCCCCAAAAAATGTTCGAAGATCGTTTATCCCCCTCATAACGTCATCAAATGAACTACTTTGTTGTTGAAGAAGTGGTGGTGGTGGTTGTAGCTGAGGAGGTGGTTGATTTTGATGTTGAGGTGGAGGAGGAGGAGAATTTTTGTGAACCCATCTGTTGTCAGCATTTCTGGTCAATCCAAATGACTGTATCACTCCTCCTGATATTGTCCAATGCCGACTAAGTGGGACACAAATTTCATCGTCCAATGGAACTTGAAAATGTTCTAGGATCCGGGTGACCAAAGTTGGATATGGTAAAGGAGCACCTGGCCTCAAAGCCTTCTTCATCCTATGTCGGATGAGATGGGTCCAGTTAATCTGCTTTGCCGTCATTATTATCCACATTATCAGAAGATCTTCCTCGGTTGCCTGTGCAAAGTTAGAAACACGTGGAAACAAAACACGACATATAACATATGTTATACTCTAGCCTCAACTATCATATTGCCGGCTAGGATTCTACTCACAGGAGGATTGTGTGGCAAACAAACTAATTGTCTGGCTACGCGTATATTGTATTCATCGGCCCAATCCTCAAATAATTTACCCTCAAAGTTCAACCCAACAGAGGGAAGGTTGGCGATGGAAGCAAAAATGCTGGGTTTGATAATCATTTTCACATTGTTCACCTCAGTTTTCATTGTTCCATTATGAGAAAATTTGAGGTTACTATAAAACACACGTACCAAATCAGGAGAATAACTTGCATAATCGCAGAGAAAATCATCCAATCCCATATTTTTGACCATGCCATAAAATTCAAAACCGTGACTTTCGAAATATTCGTCATCTAGGTATTTTGGCTCAATGATTTGACGGTCTTTATATAGCGAGAAATACCTTTCAGCTAGTGCAGGAGTGGAAAATTGTAGATTTTGTTGTTGAGCAGTCGGTGACGGTGGTGGTGAGGGTGTGGGTGAGCTTTCTGGGGGTGAAGGTTGACGGCGACGACGTCCCCCAGCTGTAGAAGATGAGCGCCTAACTCTTTGCTAGATTCCGCCATTTGAAATTCCAATCGGTGCAAATTGAAGAGAATGGAAAGGAGATGTGATAATTGGTGTTTAGATGTGAAAATGGAGGAATAAAACTTGATTTTGGAGGTTGGGGACGAAGGAAAACCGTGGGGAGGCGCTGGCACTAGAGTGGGAATGATGAGTGTTCGTGAGGAGAGAGAAAAAGTTGAATTTATAGACTAGGGTTCGGCTGGTAATCGATTACAGGGTTTCTGTAATCGATTACCAGAGTCCTCTGGTAATCGATTACAGAAACCCTGTAATCGATTACCAGGGTCTCTGGTAATGGATTACAGCAAAGACTATAATCCCTTACAGGGTCAATCTGGTAATCGATTACAGTACAAACTGTAATCGATTACCAGTGTGTGGAGGGACCAAATTTGATTTCTGAACCATGCTTTAGTATTGATTGAAGGCATCATATATTAAAATTGATGGAGGCTATATTTGTTTTGACATGATGTGAAATAATAACTGAAAAGGATAAAGGTTTGTAATGAACATTTTTTTTCTAATTCATTAAGAAATTAAAGACAAATTACATAATTATAATTTTGTTGATGAGTCAATCTATCTATGTCCTCCAGTCCCACACGTTGGTCTTCGTCGTTGTCGTTGGCCTCGCCTTTGTTGTTGTTGTTGTAGTGTGGGACTTTGCGTGTGTTGGTCTTCATTAGTGGCATGATTTTCATTAGACTGTTCTAGGTCTTGGAAATGAAGGGTCAGTCGATACACATTTTGTGAGGATGAGGCGTGTTGGTATGAAGATGGTGGAGTCATTGTCGAGGTTCCAAAATAATTGGAAGGACCTCCGATAAAAGATGATGGACCTCCACTGAACGGTGTTAATGGTGGAAAGACGAAATAAGAGGTCTCAACCTGGGGATATGTTGATGTCGGTGGCATGTGTGCTTCGAACCTTGAATTCAGAGATGGATGTTGATAGTTGACATGGTCAGAGGCAGACCTTTGTGGATCATGAAACGGTGGTGATGCACAGTATGCAAATGACGGTTGGAACTGTTGTTCGTGCTCCATGTCATACTGGTAAAGACAATGTTTGATTGAAGAACGCAAGATAATAAGACTTTCATAATTTAAAATGTGGGGATATTGTGGTACCTTTTCGTCCGTTGAATCTTGTATGACAGCAATATAGCAGATTGTATGGGTTATATAGCATTGCATGTACTCCGATTCATCTCGCAAGTGACCATTTTTTTGGAATGGAATACCGTTGAATACACGATTATGCCGGTCATTCCATAATGCAATCCATTGTTGATGGTGTTCTTGCCAGTTCCAATCTGCGCGTCCTCTCATATCCTGTTTATGTTCGTCATCTAGATTCATTGGTGGATGGGGTAGATTTTGCCGAAATCCAAATTGACGCATCACACGGTCTGCTTGCTGGTATTCTACAACAGAGAAACATATGAGAGGCACAACTGCTCGACAAGTAGGAGGCACTTCGACTGGAATGATTTGAGCAATGTCATGAACTCTGTACGGGGTCCATATAAACTGAAGCATTGAAGTTTTTGGTTAAAAACAAATTAAGCAAATTAAGCCAATTATAACAAAATATATACAGCAATATTGATAGGACAGTTCAAAATTACCTGTCGTGGTGATAGGTCGTCTAACTTCTAACGAAATTGTTCAACAATTGTCGTGTCACAGAATATTGACTGTGTTGTTCGACACCATCTTTTTGCAAGGGGAAACAGTGCACCAGAAGTAATGTCTTCTTCTATGACATCGAGTAGTTGTGGGGAAATACATGTTATTCTTTCCCATGCCTAGCATTGTAACAAGATCATGCACCCTCCGATATTTTCTTGGTCAGCCTTAGTCCCATGATCAAGGGCACGATACAAGCAGGAAAGCACTGCGGATGCCCAGCTATACTGTGAAACGGTCTGCACATCCGCCAAAAGTGGTAGATACATCAGATGCACCATGCTTGCAGATGTATCTGGCATCATGATGCTGCCAATTATCATCAACATATACGCTCTAGCGTATTGTTGAATAACCTCATCTGTGGCATCATGAGGCAAATGGCAAAAAGTGTTATTAAGCCAAGACAACTTAATTCTGTTGCCCCTTACACTGTTCTCAGAAGGAACATCTCCTAGTAGTTGTTGACCAAAACATGTTAGAGGACCACTACTGATGCCAGTGACAACATGACCTTCGATGGGAAGCCCTAGTTGTAGTGCAACGTCTTCCAATGTTATAGTACTTTCACCAAGAGGCAAGCGGAAAGTATGAGTCTCAACTCTCCACCTCTCAACCAAAGCAGTAACTAACTGGTGATTTATTTCCATATTTGACACTTTCAAAATATGGATAAACCCCGCTGCCTGTAGAATATTCATGATTCTTTCATCAAGTTCGTTAACATGTTTTGCTATCCAGATTGCATGTCTCCGCGGGCAAATAACTCGTTCATTTCCTTCCCATATTGCCTTGACAATGTGTTTATCTTGTAGACGTAGAAGGGACATATCAACGGGAAGTTGACGGGCATAAGCCATTTAGAATTTTTTGGGCAGAGGAATGAAAAGCGGTGATCAGAAATTATGTGGTTTGGCTATTGGAACAAACAATTGGAAAGGCTATGCAATGGTTGAAATGAAATGACCCTGCACCTATTTATGGACAAACATTGATGGACAAACAATCACAACTTCACGTGCTTCTGTCAAATGGGATGCACAATTCCAAATTCAATTATGTGGTCTTGGAACGAATCTCGAAATACTGTAAAGGGTACATAGGCATGCATATGAATAGGAGGAATCTTCAGGCTCAAATCTGCAAAGGGACACCCATGCAAATGAATAGGAAGTGAGAATAGCACACCTAATCTTGATGGTCAGAGCCGTAGCTTCAGTGCATGTGTACAAGGTCAATTATAAATCATCACACATAGTGGTAATGAATAGTAATATATTTTATTTTTCTTTAAAACAAAATGTAATTAAGTTTTTACAAACATATTTAATTTTTTAAACATTTTATTACAGTCCAAAACTAATTTTTACACTTCAAAACTAATTCAAAATATGATTTAAAAAAAAAAATTGGGAAAAGGGAAGTTGTGGGGAGGGGGCACGACTTCAATAGGTGAAGTCGTGTACCCCCTACACGACTTTAATTATTGAAGTCGTGTAGGGGGTACACGACTTCACCTATTGAAGTCGTGCCCCCTCCCCACAACTTCCCTTTTCCCAATTTTTTTTTAAATCATATTTTGAATTAGTTTTGCACTTTTAGTTATAAAACATTTGTAATACATCTAAATACTATATTATTTTTTTTGTTAACAACAAAAGCTTATGATATATCAGAGCACAGTGGAAATTCCTTTATACGGAAAGAAATCAATGTAATACTATAGATACCTTACAATTGCGTGTAAATATGCAATCCAATAAATCTACATGACAGACCCCCTATTTTTGACCGTAACACTCACTTATCAGAAAGTTATCTTTCACACTTGAAACTTCTATATATACGTATATTGTATGAGTCTTTATCCATCTTCTCATCTTCACTCCACTGCCACCAACTCTCATTATACTCCAATCTTTTGTTTTCTCTCGCACATCTATAACGTTATGGAATCGGGGAACTTTCCACCATCTTCATCATCGCAAATCATCGACGAACAACCTTTGATATTAGATAATGTTGATGAGTTCAGCACCGATGATGAATTAGACAACGTACTTGAAGATGACAACAACGACGAACAAATCACACAATCATCTACACATGTCATTCCAGAGTTGAATGAACGTATGCAGTTCCAGTCAAAGGACGGAACTATTGCTGCAATCAAACATTATCACATAACCAACGGTTACAAATACACCGTCGTTGAATCGAAGCCCAACATTTATGTCATTCGTTGTGTGGAATATCACAACGGTTGTCAATGGCGTTTGAGGGCAGCTTATAGCAAAGTCCGTAAGTATTGGGAAATCAAGAATATCGACGGCCAACATTCGTGTTTCTCAACCATACTATCTCAAGATCATACAAATCTTGATAGTTCTCACATTGCCGCGATCATATCAAATTCAGTCCGCACAAACCCATCCATTCCAATCAAGAGTTTGATTGCCGATATTAAAGCTCGATTTAGATATTGTGTGTCATACAAAAAAGCTTGGATCGCTAAACAAAAGGCTCTTGCTATGGAGTTTGGAGATTGGGAGGACTCTTATAACCACATGCCGAGATGGTTGCATGCCGTGAAGGAGGCAAACCCAGGTACAATTTTACAATGCACTGGTTCTCCAGTGCAGATTAATGGACAAACTGACAATAATTGCTATATTATGGAAAGAGTTTTCTGGTCTTTCGGTCCCTGCATACAAGGATTCAAATACTGTAAACCCATTCTCCAAGTTGATGGTACATTTCTAACGGGTAAGTATCATGGAACTTTGCTCACCGCCATAGCTCAAGGTGGCAATAGAAATCTTTTTCCCTTGGCCTTTGCCATTGTAGAAGGTGAGACAAAGGAGGCCTTGATATGGTTCTTTCAACTACTTCGAGAACATGTTTGCCGTCAACAAAATATTTGCATCATCACTGACAGAGGAAAGGGTATCCTATCGGCCTTAAGATCGGAAGAAGTTAGTGGGGAACAAGATGGTTTGAACTCTGTTTATTGCATACGTCATCTAGCATCAAACTTCAACAACAAATTCAAAAATCATGACCTCAAAAAACAATTCATCAATTTAGGTACTACTACAAACATTTTTTATACCCTTTTACATTTATAATCTTGTAACATTATTCTAAAATTTATTTATTCATTACGTCATTACAGCTTACGAGGTCAAGCAACCAACTGTGACGGCAAAACTTACTGCACTAAGAGCCCAATACCCACAACAAGTTGATTGGATAGATAAAATCCCATTACAAAAATGGTCTCAGGCTTTTGATGGAGGGAGAAGATATGGACATATAACCACTAATCTTGCTGAGTGCATCAACTCCATTTTAAAGGGAGCACGTTCATTACCAATATGTGCTCTCATCAGAACAACATTTGAGAGGACACAATCATGGTTTGTTGAACGAGGATTAAAGGCGAACTATATGCTACAAGCAGGCCACCAATTTCCTGAACAAATCGCCGACATCATTAGGAAAAGTCAACAACAATCCGCATTTTGTCATGTTCATCGCTACAACCGTGAGAATTCTGAATTTGATATTCGTGAAATTTCAACACCTCACCACTACCGCCATGTTCCACTTTCCTATAAGGTCAGCCTAAATGAATGGTGGTGTGATTGTGGTCACTTCCAGGCTACTCGTCTCCCATGTCATCATGTCATTGCTGTTTGTGCATTTTCGCATATCCCACTAACACAAGTAATTGATCCAGTGTACAGTCTTAACAACATCTTCAAGGCATATGAAGTACAATTTCACCCGATCCAAAATCAAGATTATTGGCCTACGTATACAGGTCCAAACTTCATACCAGATCCTAAAATGCGACTCAAGGCATCCGGAAGACCATCTACAAATAGGATTCATAATGAAATGGATCAATCCAATCCAGATAAGCCAAAAAAATGCTCTTACTGCCGCAACGAAGGTCATCATAGGGGAAATTGTCCATTTCGTCATTAGTTATTTGTTAATCTTACCCAATTGTAATCAAATCCATTATTATTATATTAATATTAATATTTCTTATTCATATTTTTTTTCTCTTTTCTTCAAATTTGTCTCCATTCATCCATTCATTACATAATAACCACAACTTCTTTTTTCGTATAACACAACCAATACATAAAATATGTAAACTACAAAATCATTTTCAAAAACCAACCAAAAACACACTGGTAATCGATTACAACAAGCTTGTAATCGCTTACCAGAGTGGTTCTTGCACAATAAAAACACTGGTAATCGATTACAGAAGTTTAGTAATCGCTTACCAGAGTGCTTTTTGCACAATAAAAACACTGGTAATTGATTACAGAAGTGTCGTAATCGATTACCAGTAGCTTTTTTGCCTACTGAAAAGAAATCATGCAGGGTCACGTTTTCATCACTTTGTAATCGATTACCAGTATATTGTAATCGATTACAACACCTAGAAGTCGTTTTGGGGGGGCACGACTTCACCACTGGTCAAATGAACAGTGTGAAATCGTGCAGGAGGGGCACGACTTCTTCATTTGAAGTCGTTTTGGCCCCCACGACTTCAGATTCGGTCAAAATTTACCCATTTTGGTAATATTCTAGGCAAATATGCCTAGTTTGGTGCAAAAGCCCCATATTTGACACTGTCACAACCCCCGCCCCCGTGACTGATCTCGCCAGACGTTGTTGCAACACACGAACGGGATCACCGCCGGTGCTGCTAGTGCCACTCTTTTTCCTCCCTACGCGAGGGTTTCTTTGGAAAAATGGGTGTTAGTTGGTGATTGTGTGAGAAGATGATTGGTCCGTGTTGGGGTGACATTTTATGGTGAAGGGTTCTAAGGTTTCCTACTGTGTTCGAAGTGTGAGGAAAGGGCAAACTAAATGGGAACTGGTATTTAGGGGTGCAAATGGAGGCGAGGAAGAATCTGTTGTTGGCCGAATGAAGAAGAAAGATGGAAGAAATGGGGGTTGAGTTTTGTTTTGGGTGTTGGTTGGAGAATGGTGGAATAGAGATGAAGATGTGCAATGTTTGTAGAGTGCAGAAAAATGAAAGAAGATAAGGATGGAGGTATGGGTGGTGATGATGGTGTGGAGGAAGAAAAATGGTGACATAATCAATTGTCTCTATTTTATGGAATAGACTACATTGTCTCTATTTAAATAATTCAATTGATTGTGAAAAAAATATAAAAACAAAAACAAAGCATATGTTTTAATATAGTACAAATTATTAATTGATCTTTTTATCACATTGCTATGTGATCACTTTTCAAATGGTGTTAATTTCAATTTAACGGAAGTGACATATTCACTTATATTTAACAAATATTAAAACTCAATTAAAATAAAAATAAATATAAAAAACAAAACGAATCAAGAACCTAAGTATAGAAAACATTAATTATGTCTATTTTGAATATATCAAAACAACTCTATTTTGAAGGCATAATAAAAAGAATAATATCAATCGTGTTTCTACTTAAAAAAAATTCATTAATTTTTAAACTTCTAATAAATTTAGATATTTTCAATTCAACCTCTCCTAAAATTTGTGTCCAAAATATTTATGTTTTTTAATTGACTCTATAATTATCTTCAATTGAATAATGAGACACTTTATTTTACAAACTTAGATGATAATAAAAAATTTAAAATCCTAATTGTCTTTTAAAAACGATAATGTTTCATTTTTTAAATTAAAGATTAAAATCAAACCAAGTACGTTGAGTTATTAACATTTTTGTTTTTATTCTTGTTTAAGTTTGAGGTGTTATGCTTGACATTTAGAAATTAAACGGTTAGATCACCTAAATTCACAACAAAATTAAATATTAAGAAATTAATTGAAAAGTATAAAAGCTTGGATACTTAAAATGAAAATTTATAATAATAATTTAATTAAAAATATTCAAAGTTACAAAAGATTTTAAAACTTAATCATAACTATTTTTTTATTTTTCATATGAAAATATGTAAAAAATGATAAAATAACAATCCTATCATATAGAAATATAAAAATATTGACTATCAACTAGTGGAAAATATACTTTTTATAGCTATGTTTTATACATGGCAAAATTCAACAGCTATAGAAAATGGCACAATGACAATTTTGTAAATATAAGAAACTTTTTTACAGCGGTTACAATAAAAATAGATATAAAAAGTTTTTTATAGCTGTTAATATTAGAGGAGGTATAAATTATTGATTTACACCGGTTAAATATTATATCAGGTATAGATTATTTTACATATTCAGTTTGTTTTTCTCGTAATACTTTCTTTTTTTGGCAAAACTTCATTTTGATTACCATTGTTGTCCGTTCAGTTGTGTTGAGGTGGTTGGGTAAAGCTCTTGTTCCCGTTTGAAGTTGCTCGTGTTTCTCATTCACTGTGCGTTTCTCATCTTCTTTTTCGCGTTTGAAGTTGTTCACGTTTGGGTAAAGCATCATTTCTCAGCGTCGTCTTTTTCTCTTTCGCACATCAGAGAGCATTTCTCAGCGTCGTTTTCCTCACTTTCAGTGGCTCGAGAGCTAATCCTTCACTATCACAGAGCATCTTCCTCACTTTCAGGTCAGGGTTTCTCCCTCATTTCCTCATTTCCTCATCTTCCACCGATTATAATATCATTCTACCAATTATAATCCCTTTCCATCATTTAAAACCCCTTTTCCACCGATCAATCGGTCCATTCTAGGGTTCCTTCACGATTTTGCATCGATTAAACAAGTTCTCTTGAGGGTCTGAGGCAAACATTTTGTATTTTAGTTTCTTTTTGCCGCTTCAATTTACGGTTAGAAGGTGGTCGTGAGCGTGTGCTACCAGGGAACAACTCTTACAACTCAGAGAGGTATTTTTTATGTTATTGCTGCTTTAATGTTATGGTTAATTAATTATACTTTTTCCTGAGGAAATATGTTTATTGCATCTGCTACCTAGATGTTATTCTTTTCCTTTTAATTTGAAAATTGTGGCTAATTAAAATTCTTTGATGTTTAGTGATTGGATTCTTTTGTGTGTATTGCTTGCCTTGATTACCCTGTAAACATGATTACAAATATATAAATCCACCTCCATTCACATTTTCTTGATATATATGAATGATTTCTAGAAAGCAACGGTATATATTAAAATATTATTCTTATTTGTATATAATAGAAAATCATTTTTTTTATTTTAGTAAAGTCTACCATGTATGTTTAGCTATTTGGATTTGTAGAGTTATAATTATATATTTTACAACATGTATCATGAGAATTTTAAAGCATATGTATCCCATCTGGTTAGATGCATGAATATGTTTTACTGCTATGTGTTAGTTACCTTAATTATGGTTGGATGGTTTCTTCGTTTTGTATTAGAGAAAAATGCGAATTCTCCATCAAGTTGTAGTGGAATTTGTTTCCTTGTGACATCTTGAATTTTGAGGATAAAATTTTCATACATATCCTACAGTAGGATATGGAAGTAACATCATTCATTGATTGAAGAGGAATAAAAATATTGTATAGTTACCTTCATTCGTGACCATTCTTGCTTGAATTCTGGCGAGTGTTCACTGTCGATGGTGGCAACACTGGAGAAGTAGCTGAAGGGTGCTCTCAGTTGAATTTTGTACTTCTTACAGAAGGGTACCCAAAACTGAGCGAATTTGGAGGCTTCGACAAAATCATAGAAGGTAAGAGGGGAACAACCATCATCAAAAACATAGCAAGCAAGTTTGTTGGAATCAAGTGCTAGAAGAGACAACACAATGTTGGCTGTGATGATGGGTGGTTCAAGAATAGGGTCTGCTGTTGCCACAAACAAATCTACTCGTGGAAGTTCAGGAAACTTAATTAGGAAACTTCTAGATTTCCACTTCAATTCACATTTTCCAAGCACATGTACATTTTATTGTTGAATTCTAAGCCAGCCATTTTCTTCATAATCATCCTTTTCAGATTCCTAGTGAGCATCATTGTGTTTTCACTCTGAAATATAAATCCATTCTTGGCCTTTATATATTGGGAGAGTTAGCATTATGACAGTTCATTATGGAAGGCTTTGTTAAAAGCAAAGAAGCTAAATGAGACAGGAGATGAGGGAGGAAATGAGGGAAGAGATCAGCAAGATGAAGAAAGAGTACGGTGATATGCGGGCACAATTGAAGAAGGAATACTCTGATATGCGGGCACAATTGTTAGCAGATGTGCCAGCAAAATTAGCCTCCCCCTCAAGCCAACCTAGGAATCCCCCTCAACCTTCTCATCTTTGTATAAGCACAAAGGAGAGTTGTGATGTTCCTCCTAAAAACGCTTTTCCCACTATTGATGCAGACTACGAGTTGTTTAGTGATGGTGCCTACAGTGCTTGGTGGCCTTAGGTAATTTATCTTATTATATTGTCTAGATGTACTTGTTTGTTGAATTATATTCTTTGATATATTTTATAAATATTATTTGGATAACTTAGGTAAAATGTATACATTGGGGTCAATCATACACCATGAAACCATTACAATTGATATGATGAGAGTGGTGGTTGTAGACGTACGAGATGCTACAACTCGAGTCCCTGTGCCTACTCAGGAGGTTCAGACAGTGGGAATGGCCCTTGGAAATTTTATCCTTTGGCCCGTTAGATTATCAAGAGCAATTCTAAAGGAGGTAATTATTTTAATTACGCACTTTGTTGTTTTTATTGGTAATACTAATCTTTTGTAAGTTTTTAAATATGTATACCAGGTTGAAGCACAAGGGCAGGAAGATATGAATAATCACTTCAACAACTGCCACAACAAACAATTCTAGAACAACTTGGTGTGTTGGCAGTGAAGATCTCCCTTTCTCCTATAGAGTTACAAATGCCTCCTGAAGTCACAAACAGGACAAATTCGCTCTCTTTCTTCATATGTCAGAGAGATATTTTTGAAATTCTCTCTTGCAGTGATATGTTATGTATATCAGTACTACAACTTTGGTTGTTGTAAGTAAATTTCTACATTTATAAAGTTTAAATATATTCAATATTTTATTCTAACATTATTCATTTTCAATGTTTAAGGTATTTACATCAGTTGAGCATTGAACGGAAGAATGATCACATTTATGGTTTTATTGACCCTGTTGCCATTTAAGGAGTTGGGAATAAAGGTGAAGAGGTCCAAAAGTACCTCTTGGAAGCTTTTGTAAACGGAAAAAAGCAAGTGTACTTAGCACCTTATTTGCAACAGTAAGTATATAATTTTTATTAATAAAATTCTATTTTATGTAAATGTTATTTAACACTATTATTGTTTGAATCTGCAGGGGTCATTGGCAATTGTTACTAATTCTTCCTCAACAGTTTCTTGTAGTTCTCTTGTGTTCATTGCACAAAAAATCTCGCACTTTGGCAATTAAAAGTGCACTAATATCGTAAGTTTTTTAATAATTTATTTGTTGTGTACACATAACTGATTTTACTAAGTTCCTTAGGACTTATTTTAATGTACATTTATATTTATAGAGTGGTTCAGGCATATTCAAGGTTGCAGGGAACATATATCGTCTCTAGAAAGAAGTTGCAGTTCATTGCACCAACTGTAAGTAGTTAATCTTTCAAACTATAAATACAATTATAAATTTTATGATACTTTATAAATTTAACTTGTAGTGCTCACGTCAATCGGGAAGCTTTGAGTGCGAATATTATGTCATGAGGCACATGCAGAAAATTATATCCGCAAATGTCATTGACTGATGGAATTTGGTAACGTGAACATTTTATAACTAAGATCTTAAACCATTAAAATTATAACTTGATTCAAACTATTCATTGTGTAGATATTTGATGACACGTCTCTAATGGAGCAACATTTCATAAAGGATGTTCGGGTGCAGTGTGCTGCATTTTTTTTAACCATTTCTAAATGATTAGATGTTTCAATGTTATATTTTGAGTTTAAGAACTATTTTATGTGTAACTGTGTTAAGTAAATATGTTCGATAAATATATTTAGGAACTTTATTAGGTAAATATTACATTTTGATGTGATAATAGAAACAATATTGTTAGGTAAATCTAGGATTGAATTTTTTGCAAGTCAGGATATGGATAATAGCACATACAAATCAAACATTTTTAAAAAAACGTCACTTTTTATACCGGTTAAAGCCACATTAGGTATAAAAAGTCTTGCTTTTTCAGACCGGGTGTAACAATATTAGATATAAAAGTGAGTTTCTTTTATACCTATTCTGCTACTAGCAGGTATAAAAGTGAGTTTTCTTTTAATAAGAGAGACGACTTTTTTATACATGATCTCAAAATATCAAGTGTAAATATCAAACTTTATACCTATTACATAAATAATTGGTGTAAAAAAATTAAACTTCTATACCGATTCTAGAACCGATGTAAAAGGACGAAAATTTTCTATACTTCTACATCTATAGCTACTCAAAAACAAGTATAAAAAACTTTTTTTTAACAGGTATAAAAAAACATTTTTTTGTCATCGTTATCACATTAAATAAATTTTTTTAATAAAAACATGATAGAAAAAATATTCAAATTCATGATATATTTAACTTTTAACAAAACCTTATTATAATTTATTGCAAAATCAATGCTCCAGTATTAAATTTTTTTAAATGTTACATTGCGTTTAACTAGTTAGAGTTAAGAAGGATTGAACACTCATTTATTGTAATTGCCATATAACTTCCTGGAGTTAAGATTCATTTAATGAATTAAGTCTGTAAAGATATATATATATATATATATATATATATATATATATATATATATATATATATATATATATATATATATGTATTGAACCTAGGATGATAACAAGTTATGCAAGAATGAAATAAGAGATCAAATAACAGAGTTACAAATTTAAGAACTAAGTCATTATAATAACTTTCAAATCAATTAGTGGATTTTAAGAAAGATTCTCAATTATACAAATAACTTTTTATATTTTATTTTAGAAGCATTTTGATCTCCAAAAATATAATAATTAAATAAATTTCTAAATTGTAAAATAGAAATACAAATAAAGATTATTCACATTAAAACAAAAAATACAAAAAAATATGTGACAGAAAAGGAAAGTCTTATTTTAGTATCTCTTTTCATTTCTAATAAAAGAAAACAAAAGTAGATGGAACATAACCCAATCCAGCTGTCAGTGGACCTCAACTTGCAGCTGGTTATTGTATGTTCCGCTTCCCTATGTTGGAGTCTGATGTGTTGTTGCTGCTTGCTGAATGGCCATATTGTCTGAAACAGCAGAGACTATTGGTGCCTTCTGTCAGGTCACACACAACAAAGAGGAGAAACGGAGAAGAGAAGGAATAGACAATTAACTTTATCAACCAACCGCACTTTCGGCTACTTTCAATCTTCATGCAAAAAAGCACCAGCAGTGGTGACGAATCTCCATTTGTTCAATTACTTTCAATCTCCATGGAAAAGCAACAGTGATTCATCTCCATAATCTTCAGGGAAAAGCAACACTGCTGACGCATTCCCCTCCACATTCGTTCAATTACTTTCAATCATCACCCAAAAGTAGCACTGGTCACGCATCTCATACGTTGTTCAATCAATCATTCCACAACGTATTGACCAAAACAGCGGTGCCCACAGTTTTGAGGTTGTTATTGTTGTTCTTTCTGCTGCTGTCGTGTGGGGGCCGCGGCGTGTGTTGCGTTGTGCAGTGAGGCGTTGCTGTATGTCACTGGAATACTACTGCGGTGGAGTTTTCTACGGTGAGCTCGCTAACCCTTTACAATGGCCACAGCTCAGGAAAAAGCGACGCCAAATAATCTCAGTAACAACCCCACTGCTTCTAATTCCTCCGCAGTTCCCTCCTCCTGGGTCCACCCCGCCGCCGACCCCTTCCGAAACAGACCCCCCGTCTCCGCCCTCATGTCCGCCGTCGATTCCTTCCCCGATCCTCCTCCCAAAACCACCTCCACCACCAAAGGTATTCACTCAAACACCTTTTTATTGATTTCCCTTTACATTTCTTTTCCCAAAAATGGAGTTTCTAGGACTGTTAACATTTCAGAAAGTATTGTTTTGAAGCCAATTTATAAAAAAGTTAACATTTGACTCACTTTCTCTGTTCCTTGAAGAAAAATCGTTTATTTACTGTGCAAGTCAGTCATGTCATCATGGTAGACGATTCAACCATCTCTGTTCCTTGTGGATGCAATAATTGTTTCAATGACACCAACATTGTGTTTTGGCTTTACTGTGAAAGAGGGTGTTTGCCTCTTTCGACATTTTTATTTCTAGATTCCTCGCATTCCTCTTAATGGTCTTAGGTTTCCCCAACTACTGTCTCTGCATCTCCAACATTCCTTCTTGTTGCAAGAATAGGATTCTTTCTCCCCACCACCCTCTAATCCTCCCTCTTCACTATAACATCTTTCTCCTAAAAATTGGCTTCTGAAAGTTACTCTTTGGAATGTCTGAAGTTTTTACACTTGCGGAAATTCCTTTATGGATAAAAGTTATTTTTAGGGAAAAATTTGCAATAGAAGATATGTTAGTGAAAATGGAAGGGCGTAAATAACAATTTCCAATTTTAAAGATAAACGAAATTTATATGTAATTCTTTTAGAAATTACCTTGGTAAGCCTTTTATTATACGGATTACTAATATAACTAGGTAAGGAAGTCTATCTATGTTCTCTTGAAATCATCATTAAGTCTCTTAACATTACAAGGATAAATCAATGTGTAAGAATGAAAAATAAAGCATTGCATATAACATTAAATAAAAATATAAAAAGGCAGTCATCGTGATTTAAAATTTTTTATTTTAAATATATTTTTCCTACCATTTCTCTTTTTGATTGATTTTGAGATATTTGCTGTAGTCAACCTATTAATATTGTGAGGCTTAAGTGATGTGTATTTTAAAAGCTATAAAGATAAGTACACAACTCAATCAGGTAGAGTAGTTTTGACTAAAATCAATTTGACTCATTTGGTGAGTCAAAGATTGACCGTTATCATGTTGAAAAAACAAATGTAATTTGAAGATATTAGCATTTTTAATATTGGTTGACTACTTAAATATTTGATACTATTGTGTATATAAATAAATAAATAAATAAATAAAAGATCATTAATAAAAAAATGTAGTTAATTTTTATAGTTTTTTTTTTTAATTTGATTAGTCAATTCACTTAATCTACTAGTGCGTAGTTGGGTTGAAAATTTTCTAATTTCTATAGAGTAAGTAAAGTTAAATTGACTTGTTCGACACTAACTGATGTAGTGCTATCTTATATGAGCCGGATTTTCTCACTCCCACAAAAATGTGCACTTTGTGGTTTATGTAGTCCCTTAGTGGGTGTAGTTTGAGAGGAACATTTTTTAAGAATGTCTCTTTGCCAAATTTTTTGATCTGTGATTGAAGTCTTCTGCTTCTTTGATACAAAAGTGTCGCTACTTGTATTTTTAGGGAGATTTGGAAGCTTTACTACATTTTAAAATGTTGTATAAAACCATTCTGGTGCCTTCATCTAAAAATTTAAGCTGGTAGTGTTAGGTGAAGACATGTGATTAGTTTTATATGTTGAACAGTTCGGACTCGTCTTCTTTCCATGTTTTTCTCAGATTTTTTGCATTAATGTGTATAGAATTTTTTTATTCAAAGGGTTCAGTATACTCGCTCCCTAGTTGTTCTCTTTTGTCTTTAATGAAATTTCTTCTTCTATAAAAAAATATTTTCTTTGCTTATTTCCTGGCATAGGTATTCCAGTCATGACGAGAGCTCAAACTTGCCACCCTTTGGATCCACTGTTAGCTGCTGAAATATCAGTGGCTGTAGCTACAGTTCGGGCTGCTGGGGCAACCCCTGAGGTAGATTGCTTCATATAATCTCTTTCATTTTAGATTTAGCTTTAAACTTATTACCTAGTATGGTTATGATATGTTTGTGTTTGAGTGTTTATGAATTTATATGGGGAAAACATCACTTACTTTTGCCAGCTTAATAATAACATTTGAAAGTTAAACGATTGTTTGTCCATATTTATCATTATTTGATTATTTTCTTAGGTGAGGGATAGCATGCGCTTCGTTGAAGTAGTCCTGGTAGAACCAGATAAGCAAGTTATTGCATTAGCAGATGCATATTTCTTCCCACCTTTCCAGCCTTCTTTGCTTCCCAGGACTAAAGGAGGACCTGTGATTCCTTCGAAACTTCCCCCAAGGAAAGCACGATTGGTTGTTTACAACAAAAGGTCAAATGAGACTAGCATATGGATTGTTGAACTCAGGGAAGTGCATGCAGCAACTCGAGGTGGTCACCATAGGGGCAAAGTTATTTCTTCCAAAGTCATTCCAAATGTTCAGCCACCAATGGTAAATATGTTCACTTGATAAAGTTTTGCTCCTTATTATAATTTATAGTCTTCCTATTTGAACACCTTTGCTAGAACTTGCATCAAAATATTTATAGAATAGAAGTCAAATAAATGTTAATATTCTAGCATATTTGTTTTGCACATGCATGCAATTAAATAAACGTACTTAGAACAATTAAAGTACATGAAAATATCTTATCATATCATATAATAGATTCTCTGCTAGAATTAGTTTTCCTATTTTCATCATAACCTGGATTGGTTACCGTATTTCCTTATCATGGTCCGTTATCCAAACTTAGTGCTCTAAGTTTGATGAACTTATCCATTCATGATAATATATCTCAATTAATAGAAATTATTGTTTCATTCTCTTGTATGTCACTTCATTCCTCTGAATCTAAAACTCGTACTTTTGACAACAATACTCTAATATGTAAAATTAATGCAACCTCCGCACTTACCTGTTAGTCCTTATCTCTATTAGTTCCAAATCAGAATAGCATTGTGTAATTCATTCTATATGTACAGGATGCTGTGGAGTATGCTGAATGTGAGGCTGTTGTGAAGGACTTCCCTCCATTTCGAGAAGCAATGAAGAGAAGAGGGATTGACGACATGGATCTCGTGATGGTGGATGCATGGTTAGTTGCTAATTTGAGATGATTTCAGCACATTTCATATGAAGGTAGTTCATTGATTTGTTTTTTCTAATGGAGCTGAAACTTACAGGTGTGTAGGATATCATAGCGAAACAGACGCCCCTAGCCGCAGGCTTGCTAAACCACTAATCTTTTGCAGAACTGAAAGTGACTGCCCCATGGAAAATGGCTATGCTCGTCCAGTTGAAGGAATCTATATACTTGTTGACATGCAAAATATGGAAATTCTTGAGTTTGAAGATCGAAAACTGATCCATCTTCCACCTGCTGATCCACTGAGAAATTATACTTGTGGTGAAACCCGGGGAGGAGTTGATAGAAGTGATGTAAAGCCATTACAGATTATTCAGCCTGAAGGTCCAAGTTTTCGTGTCAACGGGCACTTCATTCAATGGCAGAAGGTGATTGTCTTGTCTGTATCTTTACTTTTTCTACTGGCTAATTGATACAAGCTATGTTGTAAACTTGTAAAAGTAAATTTTTTTGTGTGCAGTGGAACTTTCGTATTGGTTTTACTCCTAGAGAAGGTTTGGTTATTTATTCTGTAGCCTATATTGATGGAAGTCGAGGAAGAAGGCCAGTGGCCCACAGATTGAGTTTTGTTGAGATGGTGGTTCCTTATGGAGATCCAAACGATCCTCACTATAGGAAGAATGCTTTTGATGCAGGAGAAGATGGTTTGGGTAAAAATGCTCATTCTCTCAAGAAGGTCGAGGCATTTTCTTCTAATCTAGTCAAATTAATCTTCTTTCTCAACGTAGATGAAATTAAAATTTGGTTTGCAAGAGGCTTTATTGCAGGGTTGTGATTGTTTAGGCTATGTCAAATATTTCGATGCCCACTTCACAAACTTTACTGGAGGTGTTGAGACTATAGAGAATTGTGTCTGCTTGCATGAAGAGGATCATGGTATTTTATGGAAGCATCAAGACTGGAGAACAGGTTTGGCTGAAGTTCGACGATCTAGAAGGCTGACAGTATCTTTTATATGCACTGTGGCTAACTATGAGTATGGATTTTTCTGGCACTTCTATCAGGCAAGTTGTTGTCTGATAAGATTGGCAGAGTTTCAACCATGGTTGAGGCTCGGTGATATACACAGAGATACTCTAAAATTTAAAATATATAATAGTTGTTGTCCCAGATTTTTAAATGAGTAGAGAGTACTGGCTTCAAGCTGAGGGTTCTGCTATGTACCCTAGCAGCTGAACCAGAAAGAAAGAAAAATTTTATCCTAAGTGCATGATTAGGAAATGCATTCTTTCACTTAGTATGTTTATTCTGACTTTCATTGCTATGTTCTATACTGTTTATCCTACCCCTCTACAGGCATTCATGTGTTTTGGTGGTGTATTTCAATGTTCAAACATAAGCATATGAATTGATTCTCTGATTTTCTATTTGCTGTTTCCTTCTTTCAGGATGGAAAAATAGAAGCTGAGGTCAAGCTCACGGGAATTCTCAGTTTAGGAGCGTTGCAACCAGGCGAAACTCGAAAATATGGCACAACCATTGCACCTGGATTATATGCGCCTGTCCACCAGCACTTTTTTGTTGCTCGTATGGACATGGCTGTTGATTGCAAGCCTGGTGAAGCATTTAATCAGGTCAGAGTTCAACTAAAATTTTCTTTGGGCAAGATGCTGAAAGGAATATTTTGGATGCTCATACTTCAATATTTTGAGCCAGTGTAATGCGATTATTGCTCGTCTCAAATTTTGTTTTAGAAAAAAAAATATTTGCATGAAAATCTTCAATTATGTAGCTTGCATTCAGTAGCAGGATAAGCATAAGAATGATGGTGTTTTGAATAATACCAATATTAAGAGTACATATTAGTATCACTTTCGATAATGTCACATTAACTAACATGATCTTTGATATAGCCGCCCATGTCTGTATGAAGTTTCTGTCGTTTTTTACTTTCCTGTGATATTATCATGTTGAACTTCTTTTGTTACTTAATAGTCCATGGTGTGGTTCCCTTTGAAAAAAAGGGAAGAATAGGTCTTTCACCTCCATCAAAATTCTGAAATTCAGGAGGTATATTCACAAATAATAGGAGAAAATAGTGACAAAGTTCTACTTCTCCGTCTCCAGGTTGTTGAGGTGGATGTCAAAGTTGAACAGCCAGGAGAGAATAATGTTCACAACAACGCATTTTATGCAGAGGAAAAACTGCTTAAATCAGAATTGGAAGCAATGCGTGATTGTAACCCTTTATCTGCTCGACACTGGATTGTAAGTTCTTTCCACTTGAAAGAAAAAATGAAACAAAAGATTCCATTTTTTTTGTAACCCTTTATCTTGCAGTTATATCACTCAAAGTGGGATTGTTTACTTGTTAAAAAAACATACTATTTAACATATTCTACCCAGTGTTGCTCACTTGAATTTCCTGTTTTAGGTGAGAAACACCAGAACGGTAAACCGAACCGGGCAGCTAACAGGATACAAGTTGGTACCTGGTTCAAATTGTTTACCCTTGGCTGGTTCAGAGGCCAAGTTTCTGAGAAGAGCAGCTTTCTTGAAGCACAATCTTTGGGTCACTCCTTATGTTCCAGACGAAATGCAGCCTGGAGGAGAGTTCCCTAATCAGAATCCACGTGTTGGAGAGGGTTTGGCTACTTGGGTTCAGCAAAATAGATCACTGGAGGAAGCTGATATAGTTCTTTGGTTAGTTCACTTGTTTTTGTTTCACATGTTCGGATACTGTATGGACTGTGTCCTTGAAAAAAAAAAGTTGATCAATAATTTGCATAAATTTCTTTTTTGTTGTATCTCTAGTCGATATAGAATGTTTAATGGATTAACACATATTTGGCTAATAATCTCTCTTTAGACTTTGTTCTTATTCATTCTGTGTAGATGTTATCTGACATGGTGAAATATTGCAGGTACGTGTTTGGTATGACACACATTCCTCGATTGGAAGACTGGCCAGTTATGCCAGTGGAACGCCTTGGCTTTCTGCTTATGGTATTCCACTCAAAATGAGCTTATTTTCTTGTCTTTCTTTCTGTGAAAATATTCATATTGAACTACTGAAACATGCTTATTTCCTAAATTTTTAGTCAATACAGTTTTTCAGTGTGAATCTTCTTTGAAGTCTCCTAATCCAAAACCCAAGTTCATTTTCGAATATGTGAGAGAACTATATATTAAGTTTGTAGGAGCAATTTCCATAGGTGGAAGCAACAAAGTTGTTTAAAGAAGAAGAATATTCTGTATTGATAGAATTGGCACTAATTTTATTCTGCTATTCATGATGCAGCCACATGGGTTTTTCAATTGTTCCCCAGCAGTAGATGTTCCCCCAAGTGCAAGTGATTTGGATGATAAAGATAATGGGATATCTGCAAAGCCAATTCAAAATGGGGTGATTGCCAAGCTTTAAAATGACAAAGCTAGAAACATATGACTGTGTTTATCATCACCTAAGTGAGTGCCTCAATATAATTTACAAAGTTTATTGTGTGGTCCACTTGGATATTTAAGAATAGGTATTTTGGTGATGCATGCGATGATGTAATAAGAAAATGATCCTGCTTTATTGATTTCTCTAGTATCTAACTTGATGCGACCCTCCCTTCGTCAGAAAGTGCTTTGGCTTAAAATAAATTCGCATATACCATACAATGTTGCACTTGGTAAGGTTCAGTTTCATATATAATATAAGAATAGTGCTGAAAAGTATGATATATACATTTCTTCGTCCTTTACATGTGTCAGACATGGAATCGTGCAACTTCGGTAGGACAAATTACCAAAACTCTTCATATTTTTTTCAGTTTTATAATACAGACTATAAATTGCTTGAACATTCTTTTGATGTAAAAAAAAAAATAGATTTTGGAAATATACAACAAAAATTGTACAAATAAAATAGGGTCCGTAGCTCAGTGGTAGAGCATTTGACGTGCAGTTCAAGAGGTCACCGGTTCGGCCCTTTTCCTTTTTAACATTTTCAAATATTTTAATGTTGTCGTTTCTTCTACATGGTTAGACATTTTTTTCTAAGGATAAGACAAAGAGACTTAGAAAAATTATTTAATTAGAAATCAGGCTTGAAATGGCTAAATATAATTTTTCGTTTTAGTTTTATTATTATTATGTCATTTTTGTTATGTATTTAATGTATATTTATCTACTTTTAAATAGTAAGCATATTAACATACCCAATAGGATCAAATAAATTTTTTATCGAAAAATAAATTAATTATTTAAAGATCTCGTTATAAAATAAAGTGTTTACTTTTTATTTTCCTTTTTTTAATAATATAATATGTTATTGTCAGAAGATAATGAATTCTTTGATGAAACATTTGTTTTTTTTTATTTATGGTTAGATTTAAAAAGAAAAGGATAAGCCAAGTCAAAGAGTTACAAAAGATATTTAATTTAAAATCAAGCTTCAAATACCTAAATATAAATATCTTTTGTTTGTATTATTATCATTACTATATTATTTTTATAACGTATTAAGTTGTATATTTATTTTTTAAAAATATTAACTATATTAACATTCTTATAGAATCAAATAAAAATTTTATTGAGAAAAAAATTAATATCTTATGTACAGATCTCACTGTGAAATAAAGTTTTGAATATATGATCATGAGAATTGCATGGCACATTAAAAATAACTTTATATTATAAACAAGTTAGATTGTCCTTTTATAATGTTTTTTTTTATCTTTTCTCACTCTGTTAGAGTAATAATTATTTTAACGTTCATAATTTATATTTTGTTATTGGCCTATCAGTGCAACTTGTTTCGAAATTACTTCCTAATTATTTGAAAACTTTAATATGAAATAGGTTTTTTAGTATATTAAGAGTGTATACAAATAAAATCTATGCTCCAACATAATTACTATTTATCTAAATAAGACAAATAGTAATTATAAAACGTATAAAACAATTAATAGAAAATATTCATTTCATATTAATGATCACACTCAAAATATAAATCGTATACAGATAAAATACAAATTAAAATTTATATTTACTGATCCAAATCATATTATGTAATATGAAATAGAAACATAGAATAATCTAACTGTTTAATAGACTTTTACATTAATCATTTAAATGTAATCATATAAAGTAATGTGAAACCATTACGGATTATTCAGTCTGAAGGTGAATGTTTGTATATATACTTTTCTAGACGCTAACTCTTTTGAGTAAACTTGTAATAGTATTTTGTGTGTGTGAAGTTGAACTTTCGCACCAGCTATACTCCTAGCGAAGGTTTGGTTATTTATTCTGTAGCTATATTTGTTGAGGGTGGTTCCTTTTGGTGATGATACAATCATCCAAATGATTCTCACAGTAGGAAGAATGCTTTTGTTGCAGGAGAAGATGAATGCTCATTTTCTCAAAAAGGTGAAGCAATTTTCTTCGAATCTAGTCTCAAATTATATGCGTCCTTGAGTTTGAGGATTTTTTTTCATTCTTGAATATGAGTGAAAAAACTTATTATAAGTTGTTCAGATAGTTGATTTAAGACATCAATGACGGATAATTGTACTCTCTCGGCTTTTCTCATGCTCAATTCATCATACATGTTATAGACATGGTGGAATATTCCAGGTACGTATTTGGTGCGACACATATTTCACTCAAAATTAGTGCATTCTTTAACTGCAAATTTAGAGTGAGATTGATATATTGAACTTCAAAAGCATACTCATTGTTAGTGCGTTAAGCCAAGACAGCTGTATTTCTAACTGTCCAACATCTGTCATTTTACTTTGTATATAAAACACCTGTGCTGTTATTGTAAATATACACAGATACAGTTTATTCGCTTCAAACATATATTCTTTCTTCCTCTGTTCTCGTTCCATTAAATTGGTATCCAGAGCCAGGTCGAGTGAGGACCTGAGGAGCGTAGTGTTCACGGTACAGTGTGGCTGGCCAGAGTGATTAAGGCAAAGGAGGAAGAAGGGTGTCAAGATTCTGTTTCTTGATCAAAGAAGAGTGTTTGAAGCATGACAGGAATAGATGTTCCAGCAGCAAACCTTCCAATACTCACAGAGAAGAATTGGAACAGATGGAACACGCAAATGAGAGTGTTGTTCAGATTTCAAGATGTGAGTGATGTCGTTGAGGGCAATGGGCTAGAGCTTGATCTTGGTGCTTCAGAAGATCAGAAAGCTGCAGTCAGGAGGAAAGACAACAAGGCGTTGTTTCTCATTCATCAATGTGTTGATGATACTCACTTTGAAAAGATCCAGAATGCGATTACTGCCAGAGAAGCTTGGAGTATTTTGGTGCGATGCCATGCGGGAGGAGAAAACATTAAGAAGGTAAAGCTCCAGACCTTGAGGAGACAGTACAGTTATTGCAGATGGAAGATTGTGATAAAGTTGGTGAATACTTCAACAAGGTTCTGACCATCACGAATCAGATGAAAGGATGTGGAAAGTCAATCAATGATCTGATGATTATTGAGAAGATTATGAGATCCTTACCACAGAAGTTTGACTACATAGTAGTTGCAATTGAAGAGTCGAGAGATCTTTCAAAAATGAAAATTGAGGAACTTCAAAGCTCGCTGGAGGCACATGAGATGAGGTTATTGGATAGAAATCCCATCAAGAACAGTGAACAAGCCCTGAAGGTACACCATTCTAAGAATAATGATAAAAAGAAGTTCAAGAAGTGGAAAGGTAAACACGCAAAAGGGAATTGGAAGACTGATAAGGGTAAAGATGATCAAGAAGACAAACCTGTATCAGTGGAGAAGAGTGGCGGATCGGATAGAGGTTACCAAAAGAAGGATAAAAGAAGTGTGGAATGCTTCAATTGTCACAAGCATGGACATTATGCTTATGAATGCTATGCTGATAAGAGTAGGCAGAAGAAATATCAAGGAAAAGAGGCTTACATTGCACAAGATTTAGATTCAGAATCGTTGACTTTGATGGTAACCACTTCTGCAGAAAACTCTTCCTCTCAATCTGACTTGTGGTACCTAGATTCTGGTTGTTCAAACCATATGACATGCCACAGAGAATGACTGATTAATTTTGAAACAACGAAGAAAAGCAAGGTGAAGTTTGCTGATGATAGTACATTGAAGAAGAAAATTGAGAGTGTGTCACTTAAATGTTTGGCTTAGGGGGGAATGTTAGTGCGTTAAGCCAAGACAGCTGTATTGCTAACTGTCCAACATCTCTCATTTTACTTTGTATATAAAACACCTGTGCTGCTATTGTAAATATACACAGATACAGTTTATTCACTTCAAACATATATTCTTTCTTCCTCTGTTCTCGTTCCATTACTTATACGGTGTTATAACATAATCTCCTAAGTTTTGAGCGCAATGTAGTTCTCGAAGTCTCCTAATTCAAAACTGAAGTTTTGGAATTTGTTAAACCATGCTGTCATCAGGGAGTTAGCATTGAGTCTTTGGGACCAATTTTCAGTAGCATCTGTGGTACCAATGGAGTTTGTCTTTTTTTTTTAAAGAAAACAGAATAATTTCTGTTCTTAGGAAACTCAGTTCAAATCCAGTTCAAATCCAGAATAATTAGGAAACTCAGTTCCTTCATTCACAAGGCCAATTCAAATCCCGAATGCGGTGCATACCAAACTCTATAAAATGACCAAAAGTAGAGACATAGGATTATGTTTAGTGCATTAATTTAATTTACAAATCGTCAATAACAAAGTTTCTTGTGGTCCACAGGGTATTTTGGTGATGCATGTGATGATGTAATTGGAAAATGATACTCTGCTTTATTGCTTTCTCTAACATCTAAATTGATGCTACCTTCGCTTGTGCAGAAAATGAAGTGTGTCGGATTAAAATAATTTAACCGATTCACTGAGTAAAATTCAGTTCGATATTGAATAGTATGAAAACTTCATTTCAATGCCATGGATTGGTAGAATTTGGCCAATACAGAATGGCAAAACTCTTCAATAATTGATGCAGTATCATACCAAACCAAGCAAATGATGGACCATAACATGAAAGTCCGCAATATTCCTTGCCCATCAGTAGTTGGTGTGATTATGATGGCTCAAGAATCATCGAATTAGGGAACAGACGTGTAGTTTAAGGCACACTTAGAGGCTAAGTGAATTGATATTGCAGATATTTAAATGACCTTTGCAGGTGCATTAATGTAATCATAAATAAATCAGTTACCCGACAGAAACATTATCCTGTTCAAAATAATGTGGTCTCAACCAAATGGCGGTATGACACTTGCATCAAGCATTTCTGATCTTAATCAAATATTTTAATGCTGTATCAAATGTGAATGTTTAGATAATAGAAGAGATATCCAAATTATCAAACTCAACAAAAGTGAAATGAGATTTAAATGCTGTTCTATTTAACTTTTTTCTGTGGCATGAATTCAGTCTTCAGATGACTATATAGTAACAGTGCATTTCTCTCCGGCCATTGTGTTTCCATTGTTAGTTTTCTCTTATTTTATTACAAATTTGATTTTATGTATAAAATCTCAAATCTTGTTTAAAATTAATTTGACTCGTTCCAACACAAACCCAAAATCGTTTCTTCAGCTCCCTTTTTTATAGTTTTGGACATATCAAATTGGTTAGGTGATTAAGACTTCATATATATATAGTTGCCTTAGTTTATACGCAGCTTACTTTTTAAACAATATGGCTGTTTTTTGGTTTTGAACTTATTAAACGAAGGATATATTTTCTTTAATTATGCAATTGTGTGTGCAAGGAAACATGAAGATATTGATAATGATAACAGGAAGCAATGACTTGTCTTTGTCTATTTGAAGAACGTTGACTGAGGGTTTGATATTGAACAATGCTTGCTAGGAAAGTGCAAAGTTGGGTATGACCTTCAAACCTACTCCTTCTATGTGTTTCTTAGAAGTGTGACTTTAAGTTATTATACGACTTCTATGTCCAATTACATTACAATCTTTATGTATTAAAGTTAGTTTATAATTTAATTAGAAGTTTTTAATTTTAATATTGTATATTAAATATTTTTAAGGGTATTATCCTTATTAACAGTTTTACTTTATAGTAATAGGATTATATAAATGAATGAGACATATTGTCTAAAAATAAAGTAGAAAAAGAAAAGTTGATTCTACTTGTAGTACACACGTTTGAACAGTCCTTATAATATGTTCATTTTTATTTTATTTTTCATTTTTTTCTGTGGTCCTGCTTAGACAAAATTGGAATATTTGATTTTTCATTAGGATAACGGAATTAGGAGGTGGAAACTCAAACCAGAGTCAATTTTTTATTTGGGCCAATATTTTTGTGCGTGTTCATTGTTCAACGTGTCCAATTGCACGTTCGATAGTGTCTGGAAATTTCTGCAGGGCCTTTAATATTAATTCCACACTCAATCTTAAATGTCAAACATGTTAGATTAGTAAAAACGACAGATTAATTATTAATAAAAAATTTAATATTTTAATTAAATAAACAATTTCCAATAGCCTACTGAAGAGTATATGGAAACGTATATGGATTAGTAATTGGGAATAAATGAAAATGTATTAATATTGTTTTCAATTGTCAATCAAGATACGCTGTTTGACCCTGGACACATGTTAGGAATTGTTTATTTTATTAAAGGGTTTAATTACTTATTAATAATTAATATGTTTTGTTGTATAATCTAATAATTGGTATCAAAACTTATATTTACAATTATGTTTTTTTTTTCATTAAATTTTGTTCTTTTATTAACATAAATACTAATATGTTTTTCCCAATTTTTAAAAAAATCTTAATTGTAAAATTTATGATTTTTATTATTCTTTTCTACTAGTTTTGCTTTTTGTTTTCTTAGTAAGAAAAATAGAACATTTTTCTTTACGTTGGTCATTCTTCTTCCCTAGTTAATTTAAAGACATTCTGGTTGTGATGATGGAGTTGTGACCATGGTAGGTTTGTGTTATTCACGATGATATTCGATATATTAATCTAAATTTGATTTTGATTCTCAATGAAATAAACTTTAAAGACTAAAAAGAGAACATAAAAATAGTTCTTGACTGCGTAGATCTTGATCTTGAATTAAAACTTACAAGACCTCATTCTTTTACAAACTAAAGAAAAGAAAGACTATGAGAAGCGAATGCTCAAATCATAAGTTTGATGTGACATTCCAAAGGTTATTAAGGGTGTTATATCTAAAGAGATAACAAGCGCTAAAAATTTTCTTGTTAAGATTGAAAAACATTTTACAAAAAGCGATAAGGTGGAAATAAGTACACTTCTTCAGAGCTTGATTTCCATGAGATATCAGGGCAATGGAAATGTGAAAGAATACATCATTGAAATGTAAAACATTGCTTAAAAACTTAAGGCATAACAATATCTCTCTTCAAGGGTGAGTCATTTCTACATTGGTACACTCCCCTTCCAGCGAAAGTATTCAGGAACTCATTTTTTGTACCAACATTCATCTTAACATGACACGTTTACCTAGAACCTTTTGTCAAGAAGACTTTCGATACAAAGACCATTGTACTCCTTTGAACCTAACATAACTTTGATATCAATTGTTAGGTGTATCGAGAGCTTAACCTGACTCTGATATCAATTGTTAGGTGTATCAAGAAGGTAGTTCACTGGGAAAATACAAAGTCAATGAGATCTGAGTCTAACCACATAAAAAATTGACACCACTCTCTACCCAAAATCTCAAGACAATGGGTTAATGGATTTTCAGCTTTATATAGTATTAATTTCTACCCAATGTCATGAAAGATTAACTATATAAAAATTATATATGATATTTTAATTTAAAGAAGATCAAATTAGAAATATTGAAATTAAAAAATAATCAACATATATTACATAAAGGAGTTATGGTATTTATTTATAAGCACATTCGTATTATATTTCTCTTTTCTTTTCATATTTATTAGAAGAGAAAATTAAAAAAATCTAAAACAAAAATATGTCAATGAAAATAGCAAAAATAATGGTAAGTTTAAGCAAGATTAATCATAAATAAATTAAATGTTTAAACATAATTATAAAAATTCACATAAATAAATTTTGTGATGACGAAGTTCTTTTCGAAAACAAAATGTTACAGAACTAGTAAAACAATTGTGTTTTATAATATCAATAATATGAAAGATTATATTTATCTGATAAATATTACAAGGTTTTTAAGGTTATATGACTTAAACTACAAATTATATTTGTATTTTTTAGTAATATATATTAATACAAATCATAGGAAATTATTCAGGTACACCATGTTTAATTTTAAAGACTAAGTTTAATTTTAATTCAAATATATATATGTACTATATTTTCTAAAATTGTTTCAACTTCCACCAACGGGTCCATAGCTCAGTGGTAGAGCATTTGACTGCAGATCAAGAGGTCACCGGTTCGAACCCGGTTGGGCCCTTTTATTATGAATATTTTAAGATAACTATACAAGTGTATAACCCTTTCTTTATGAATTTTTTAAGAATACTATACAAGTATATAATAATAAGGATTTTTTGTTTATTTAGGTTTTTGCAGATCATGTTAGTCTATTATAAAAAAAAAACTCTATCAAAAAAATTCAAATTTTAAGTTTTTCAAAGAATATGCAAGTTCATTGGATTAACTTATTTAATGAAATATAATTATTAAGTTCATTGGATTAACATATTCATAAATTAGCATTAACATACGTATAAGTTTTAATTATACCAATTTTGATAATTTACATTTCTTAATTTATATACATATAAGTTTGTTTTAAGTTATAGAAAAAATTAATTTATTTTATTTAAAAATTTAGGTATAAGAGCTTTAGAAAAATAAGAAAAATGAAATAAAATATACTTATTGTACATGACAAACTACACCTATAGGTTGGAAAAGTCTCGAAAAGCACGCTCCACGGAAGCGAGTACCAAATGCAGTCTTTTAGCAGAAAAAATAAAGAAGCAAAACTGTTAGCAGAGGTTACGTCACGTACGAGTCAATTTGACTCCACTGTTCTTCCCAAATCCCTAATTAGCATAATAAAACCATTTTAGCCTTCTTATTAAACTAGTTAAACGTAAACGAAAAATTTAAAACAAAAAACTTAATATACAAACGTTGATTTAGCAATTGAATTGCTAATTGAAGGAATAAAGTAATAAAATTAATTAATAAAAATTTGAAGTCAAATAGTATAAAATAATAAAATCGGTAAATTAATTAATAAGGAAAGAAGGGAGAAAGAAGTTAATTGTGTGATCTGTGTAGGTAACGTTTGGAGTTAGGACAAACAAAAACATAAAAACATGCGTGGCAGAACAACAAGAAGTGTCAAATGAACAACACCAACATAAACGCCCGTTCCAATTCCCGACTCAGATTCTATCAGACTCAGCGTAGACTCGGTTGACTCGGTCTCACACAGTACACACCATCCCCAGAAAAATCATTGATTATTTATCGACTGACTCGGTGGCAGACTCGGCGCGGCGGAGATGGCGTTGTTGGAGGAGAAGCGAGTGGAGGAAGAGTTATCGTACCCGATTATGTTGGCGGAGCGAGTTCGCTCGGCGGTGGACGAGGCCGACTCATTCAAAGCTGAGTGCTCGGAGGTGTGGAAGCAGGTCGATCGCCTCCTCCAAATGCTCCGAACCCTCGTCCGCTTTGCCACGGCCACCAACACCTCCGCCGCGTCGCCGCCGCTCTACGAGCGTCCTATCCGCCGCGTCGCTGCCGAGACGGCGAAGAATCTCGACCGCGCTCTGGCCCTCGTGCGCAAGTGCAAGCGCCGGAGCATCCTCCACCGTGTTGTCTCCATCGTTGGCGCCGCCGATTTCCGCAAAGTCCTGGCCCACCTGGACGCGTCCGTGGGTGATATGAAGTGGCTCCTGAGCATCTTCGATGCCGACGGCGGCATTGTCCTCTCGCTCCCTCCGATAGCCAGCAACGACCCCATTTTATCTTGGGTATGGTCTTTCATCGCTTCCCTTCAAATGGGTCAATTAAATGATAGAATTGAGGCTGCTAATCAACTTACTTCTTTAGCTCAAGATAACGATAGGAATAAGAAGATCATAGTTGAGGAATGTGGGGTGCCTCCTTTGTTGAAGCTTTTCAAGGAAGGCACTTCCCCTCTTGCTCAAATTGCTGCTGCCGGTGCTTTGTGTCATTTGGCTAATGATTTGGATAGGGTTAGAGTGATTGTGGGTGAGCATGGTGTGCCTGCTGTTGTGCAGGTTCTCAGTGACTCCCCCATGAGGGTTCAGACCCTGGCTGCCAATTTGGTTGCCAGGATGGCCAAGCATGACCCTGTGGCTCAGGAGGATTTCGCCCGCGAGAACGTGATTAGACCGCTTGTGACACTCTTGTCGTTTGACACCTTTGTGGATGATCAATGGGATCATTTGGGGAAGCAAAGTATTCACTCCATTGTTCAGATTAATAAGGAGTTGGGAAAGGGTAGCCGAGGAGGTCGCCATTTTGCGAATTCCTACTCGAATTCGTATTTTTTTGCGGAGGGAAGTAGCCGGGGAGGGAATCATAAGAAGGAGAGGGAGAATGAGGATCCTGAGGTGAAGCTTCAGCTAAAGGTTAGTTGCGCTGAGGCGTTGTGGATGCTTGCGCGAGGGAGTGTGACCAACAGTAGGAAGATAACTGAGACCAAAGGGATGCTTTGTTTGGCTAAGATTGTTCAGAATGAGCAAGGAGAGCTTCAGTTTAATTGCTTGATGACGATAATGGAGGTAACTGTAGCTGCTGAATCCAATGCTGACCTTCGTCGAGCAGCGTTTAAAACCAATTCTCCTGCTGCTAAGACTGTTGTGGAACAGCTGCTGAGGATAATTAAAGAGGTGGATAACCCTGCATTGCAAATTCCAGCTATGAAGTCCGTTGGTGCGTTGGCTAGGACGTTTCCCGCTAGAGAGACTCGGGTAATTGAACCTCTAGTTGCACAGATGAGTCATAGAAATGCAAAAGTAGCAGATGAGGCAGCACTTGCTCTTACCAAATTTGCTTCTCCGGATAATTTCCTACACGTTGAGCATTCTAAGACGATAATTGAATTCAATGGCATCCCGGCACTGATGAGACTGCTCAGGAGTAATGAAGTTACCCAGATGCACGATGGGCTAACTCTTCTTTGCTACCTTGCACTTCATGCTGGCAACAGTGAGTCCTTGGAGCAAGCAAGGGTGTTGACAGTGCTTGAAGGTGCAGACAGAACAGTTCTTCCTCAGCATCTAAAGGAATTGGTCTCCAGGGCAATAATCCACCTCAATTTGTATCATGCAGGAATGAATTCTCAAAGGATGTCATATTTGCCTTGACCACAAATTTAGCTTGTTTGAGGACCCTGCGTTTTTTGTGGGTTCACCGGTATAGTGTTGAGTGAGGTGCATCTGGCCATCTCTTTGGGAATAAGGGGGATTTATAGGACAAAGCACACTTAAAAAAATACACTAGTTCTTTCAGCTTAGACTGTTTTTTCTTTTCCTTTTTCTCCCCATAAACTAGTCAGTGGGGTGGCAGTTGTGCAGAGATTTATATTGTATAATTAAATGTTAATCATTTTATTTTATTACTTGTGTACTCATTTGTTCATTAAGCATGTTTTCTACATTGCCTTTGTGATAATACAAATTCTTGTAATGGGATAGAGCTGTAGGAGGTTTGATTTCTTCAGGAATTGAAAGTGGCTTTACCGTTGGAAGTCTGTTCATCAGTTTACATCTGATCTCATTCATGTCTTGACCAATGATCAAGACTTCATTCAATTGCTCAATTTTTGTAACTGAAATGTGCTTTGTTCATTATTGTTTGGAATTTTATGGTGACAGAAGAAACTTAATTTGTGAGAGCTTATCGAATCAGTGACTCTGATAATGTGTAAGCATCCTTCTCATATGCCAAATTGCCCCTTATGTCCACTTTTAGTATGGTGCTATATCACGTCATGTGCAGTCTGAATCAGTGAAAGAGATACACGGTGGAGTTTAGAGTTAATTTGCAGCAGGCCTATGCTTTCTATAGGTTTGTGTCCATGAGATATGCTATCATGGTGGAGGAATACTGGATACTAGCAAGGCATTCTGTAAATTATCTATTTTTCCATGTTACTTGGTGAAATCTATGTAGGACTAGTTAAATAGGAGGTAAATTTCACATAATTTGGTATAATTTTAATGAGTTTCACTTAATGATCATGAGTGTGTAATAAAAGGTTGCAGTTAAGGAGGATGTGCTATTAGTATGTCATGTAATTGTGCTTGAAAAGCTACATTGAAGGAGCATCTACGGTTTATTTATTTTTTGTATGCATGTGTTTGTAATAAGTATCGTAGATAAAGTTTCTAACTTCAATTTACCAAATCCCTACCTTTTTAGATCGATCCCCAGTTCTTGCTGGAACGACCTACAAAAGATTGAGTTTGAACTGATGGTCTGATTATCTTTTGCGATGTTTATTATTTGTAAATGGGAGGTCTGTTGTGATACAAGTGTTCTTCTGCGGTTATTCTGTCCTTCCCTTATATAAAAAACTCCGAATCTAAAAAGATAGTCTGCGAGTTATGGTCTATGCAGCTAAACATTTGACTGCAGAATATGCAGTACTTTAGAGATGGCGACTGAACAAGACACTGTTTGCTACTCTCCGCAAAATAATAGTATTCTTCCTTCGTGTGTGTTTTTTCTTCCTTGCGTCAAACATAGCTCCTTATTACGCGAGACCATCTGCATGGGAAAGTCGATTGTGTTCCGGATATGTTAGGAAATGTTACTTGATTACATGCTCTCCATCTGAGAACATGCATACCACTTTCAAGATATTTCATCTTGAAGAAGCAAATGTCATCTAGAGGCCAAAATGAACCGTGTATTTTTCTTCACATCCTTATCTCATTCGCCACAGAAGCACCTCTCTACCTGAAAACCTTAAAAAAAAATTGAGCACTCAAGGCAAACTTGATCCAACAAACTCCATGAAAGATTGCACACTAGGGACAAACTGGTGACCTAGTATTTTATGTATGATTGGGTAAATATGCATGCTAATTGTCATGTCGGGAAATAAAAGAAATAATTGAAAGTTGGCTAGTTGGATGATATATATATATATATATATATATATATATATATATATATATATATATATATATATATATATATATATATATATATATATATATATATAAACCAAAGTAGTGGTTAAACTGAATCAAGTGTAAAGTCAGACAGACAGCTTGGCACTACGTTATATTCCATCCATACAACATATAATATGGAGTAATATGAATTTGCACTTTTCTAGCTAGCCATTTGTGACAAAAAAAAAATGCCCGCCACACTCTAACTGCACAGTTCTGAGGGGAACTGAAGAGGAACTTTCAAATAGTTTAGAGGATTTTACAAAGTCAACTAGTTTTACAAACGCCCACCAACTAGTTTTGTTTATACATAGGAAAAAACCACTATAGTCAGGATTGGTAGGCAAAGTCAGTTTCTTAGCGGCTCCTCCCTGCCTTACTTGTTTCATGCTTAGGCATTCTTTGTTGACTACACTCTCACTGATCAAGGCCAGGCAACTTCTTTCTCACAAACCAACTTAAGGATTTGGCTCAAACTGATGGCAAGGCACGCCAACTGTCAGCTAGATGCATTGCATGATCACGTGAAGCCGATGAAAGCCGATGAAGAACTGCATTCTTGACATGAGCTGCACCTTTTTCACCAGCTCGAGTAGCAAGTTCTAAGTATACCACAGCCTTCATCATGTCTCCCTCCTGAATAAATATTGTCCACCAACCGCTTAGTTGTGAATAATCCTACTAATATTTCTAGTCATAGTTCACTGCTATTCGAATAGTAGAAACATTCCAGACAAGAACATCAGAATGAAACCAAAAATATAAATAATGAAGCAATTGGTAGAACATTTGGAACCCCGACAGAAATAGCAAATGTCAGAATGCCGGATAGAAACAAAACCTCTAACAAATAATAATCACTATGCACGTAAAAAATCACATTTTTCATTAGTATGTGTATGTCTATATCTATTGTCATGAACTAAATAACTATAGAGAAATTAACCATGCGATGACGATAACCAAAGTTATAGATAAAACATCTAGCAAATGGTTTCAGCCATGATCTCCTGCTGTTGTTAAACTAGGAAAATTTAGAAGAAATTGATGTTATTAAAGAGAATAATTCTATTTTTGGAGAATTTAAAATGTTTTGCAGTGACATGGTCTGAACAGAGAATTCACAAAGAAATTGAAATTCTAAAAATTTATAGAAGTATTTTGATTACTAAAAATTAATTTCAAATTCTACCAAAATAGTAAGAATTTTGAAATTTCCAATGTTCTCTTTTCTCTGCTCTTTCTGTGTTTGCTACTGTCCTCTTTCTCTTCTATATCCTTTTTTGTCTCTTTTCTCTCCCTCTCTTCACTCTCTTCTCTTCCATCTATCTCTTTGTTCTCTCCCTCTGCTCTCTTCTCTCTTTTGCCCCCACTTTCAGCTGTATTTGTCGTATTTTTATCAATAATGACGCAAAATGCGACTATTCTTTTATTTTAGAATTATTAGATATTATGTAATTTTAAAATATTAAATATTTAATAATAGCCATTTTCATAAAGTTCAGTATTAAAATTTTAATTTTAATTTCCTTGTATATAAATTAAATTATCCTATCAATTCTAAGAAATTGAAATTTAAAAAACTTGAATTAATCTTCTTTGGGATAAAGCATGAATGAGTGTTTCATTTACCCTCTCAAATGTTTAAAGCACAAAAGAGTAAGGTAAAGGGATAAAAACTCACAGAAAAGAGAGCAAGTCCGTGCTCAAACTGAGCTTTACTGTGACCACGATCTGCAGCCCGCTTCATCCATTTTCTAGCTAGTTGATGATTACGTGACAGTCCTTCCCCAATGGACAAGCACAAGGAGATATTGTACATAGCACGGACATACCCACCCTCAGCAGCTTTCATATACCATTTAGCCTGTAAAAGCAAAGATCCTAATACGTCACATCACGATAACAAAGAACCAGAAACACCCAACATTACAAGTCAATTCCCAAACAGATTTCCCAGAACCCCTCCCAGAAAGAACATGTCCATTCATGAATCATAATTAAAAGTAAGAGGGAAGAATAAGAAGAGAGCACCAACAGCTTCTTTCATGTTGCTACAGACCCTTCCACCACCTCTGTGCAGCCAAAGCGCAAGCTGGTACTGAGCACGAACATTCCCACACACAGAAGCTTTATATAACCATTTGACAGCTTGTTCAGTGTTCGGAGGTTCAGCTGCACAGCATAGATAAACCTTTTCAGAACACGAATCATCAGCATAATGTATATATTATATTCATTAAAATTTCACAAAGAAATACCTACACATATGCAAATATAGACCTTTTACATTATCTTTTTCAAATTAATATTAAAAATCATTTCTTGCCACAGATCTCGCAGACCAAAGAATAAAAGTAGTATTTATCCTAAGAACACGGAGACAGAATAACAAGGATATTGGACACAACCTAAAATACCAATAAACACACACCAAATCCAAAAGGTGCATGTGATGAGGAAGATTCCCTGGCATTCTCTCCTAAAAGAAGAGAATGAAAGATAAAACACAAGTTTCTAACTCAGCACAGCTCGTAAGGTGACTATTAATTATTTTGGTCATACAGTCATTAAACATGGAGTTTCCAAAACTAACAGTCAAAAATTAGGGTAATGATGAAATTAAAATGAAAACCTTGGAGATAGGAAATTCCCAAATTGCACTGCGCAGAAGGGTTTCCAAGTTCCGCGGCCCTGAGATACAATTCCATGGCCTTGGGCTTCTCCCCTCTCTCCCAGTAAATGAGGCCGGCGTCAACCATGGCGAGGGCGGAACCGCGCGCGGCAGCTTTCATGAACGAATCGAGCGCCTTGTCGGCGTTGGGGCGGACACCGCGGCGACCATGCTTGAAGCGCTTCCCCGAGCGTAGCAGCACCATGGCCTCCCGCAGCGGCCGCAGCGCTTCACACCACGCGCGGCACACGAGAGACGCCGCGCGGAGGTTGGGGTGGTCGAAGGAGGCGGCGATCCTCACCATGACATCGTAGGGTAGTGCCGTGAAATCGGCGCCGGGAGGGGACGGCGGAGGGCGCGCGCAGAGGCGAGTGGAGCGGGCCGAATGCGCGGCGGAGAATCGGGGAGCGGTTGCGTTGGAGAAATTAAGGGAGGAAAAAGGCGAAGAAGAAACGCGAGGCCATGTTCGGTGCTTCATCTGCTACGGTGAATCGATGAGAGTGTGTGTATGTTTTTCTGAGAGAAAGAGACTGAGAAAGAATCAGTGGATGGAGGGTGTCGGTAATTCCTTTCTCCACGCGTTTCATTTTGCATAATATCTCCTTCTTTCACTAAAGTCTATTAGTCCCTTTCAAACCACACACTTAATTAACATACCAATTACCAATTTAAATGTTTTTATACTCATTTTTTTTATAATAGTGACAAAAATGTATTACTGATTTTCAGACTTCTTAAAACTAATATATAGTATTTTAAAAACTTACTTAATTTTTCATATACATCTAATAAAACTCTAAACAATAAATATATTAAGGATACATACTGTTGATAAGCAAAAATGTAAGGTAAGGGATGACACTCCAATAAATAAAAGGTATTTTAATTTAAATGTTGTTTCGGGTACAAGAAATTGAGTATAGTAATTAATTTTTCTTACTTTTGAGTTTTTTTTTTATTGTTTGAGTTCTCTAGTAGATTAAATGAACATACTAAAGATACTTTGATGTTTAATATAGTTCGGTATTTGATCGGTTGAAAAAACAATGTTATAATAAATGTATCACCTAAAATCCTTACAATCATATTTTTTACTTATTATTATTATAGATTTTTCCATGGGTTTCTCATTAAGGTTAGTCTAATCACGATCTAATTTTGTTAAATATTATTACTAACATATTTAGCTTAACTGGATGGCTAACTAGATCTGATCGGCACTAATCGGTCTCACCCAACTTGGACGATTGATTTGGAGAGTTCAATTGGTATATGTATCGATTGGTACATATACAGTACACAAGCCTCCAAGCCTTGAGCTTGGATTTAAGTCAACAAGTATCAATATTTTGTTTATACGATTGTTGGTGGTGGAAGATTGTGCTACTCCACAAATCACTTTAACACCTCATTAAATCACTGCATATTTTTGGTTTGTCTTTAAAAATATGACTGTTGGGTTAGAGATTTGATCATTGGCGATGAAGGATCACACCTCTTTGTTAAGCGTGCTGACAAGTCTAACGATGAATGCAAAATGTCACACAGTCCTATGCTATTGGATGGTGCCAAATTTGATAGTTGTGAGAGCGTTACGTGTTCTAGAGAATTCCTACAAAAAATGATCCTATGGTCTCGTCCTTTTTACCATTTTCACATTGACGCTCATCTTTGCATTGTTCGACAATTTATTCTTTCTGCTCGATGTAATAAAATGTCTACTATTGACATCTCTTTGGAAAGCTCTTCTGGTCATGAGGGTAAAGGATATGTTGATGACGTATTTGCATCATCGTTGTCGCTCGGATCGTCTTCAAGCGATCGGGGATCATCCGATAGAGGGTTGACATCTGTTTATATCAGTGAAGTTTATGCACATGCTCCATTAGCCGCTCAAATTCTTTACCAACACTACATTAGCAAGTTAAGTAGTATATTTTACCTCTTTAATAAAGCTTGCCTCCCGCAGCTTCTTCACTTCGACCTCTATTGCTTTTCTCCTTTCTTCCCCGAGCTTCTGCTTCTTTTGGGCGATTGGTCTAACCTACTTGAAGATGGTCAGCTTGTGTGACATCACCCCTAGATGTATGCCCGACATATCAACCAACATCCACGCTAACATTTCTTTATTATTTAGGAACACCTTCACCAATTTTTTCTCCTACTCCCAACTCAAATCACTATAGAGCTTGGTAACTTGGTTGTCCAATTGACCTATCTTAAGGTCCTTTGTTTCCCCCTAAGGCTCCATCTGATCGTCTATATTAGTACGAGGGTCCAGGTCGGTCATTGCCACCTTTAACCATCTAGTATTCTCGAGCGGTTGATAAGTCGTCATCTTCAGCCTTACCACATAGCACCCCCGGTTAATTTTCTAGTCGACATGTATGGTGCAAATTCCCCCTTTGTCCAAAGGGAACTTCATGGCAAAGTGCGGGGGTGGATACGATTGCGTCGAATGCATTCATGCACAGTCAGTCTATCAGTATGTAGTAGGATGTGTTGGTCTTAACCAACAAGTAGCACACTCTAACCTCTTGATCGTCCTTCCTCGATCCAATCCTAGTTCACAAGTCCAAGTACTCGTGCGTATCCACTTGTTCGTTAGAGAAACTAATGATCTACTCATTATAGAACACAATCAAATCCTTAGAAATATCCATCTTCTGAAAGGTTTTTCAATAAAAGATATCGATCGAGCTTCCCTGATCAACTAAAACCTTCTTGATCCCATAATCGGTCAACTTTATGGATATTACAATTGGATCATCCCGATCAAGGTCGAGATTTGATCACACAATATAACACTGTCCACAAGATCATCAAACTCGAGAGTTTATGTAAAATCGTGAGAGTTTTATAAACTTGACTCATAAACTTATAATAGTTTACTTCATGTGAAAAAAAAAATATCTAAATATAAATGATATACTTGGATTGCTCTCAATTTAATTTGATCTATTCCTAGACATACTTTAAATTAATCACTAACAAAATTTCAAGTGCAATATTAAAAAACATATTACATAATTATTAAATAATTTCTTATTCTTAATTAAAAATTAAAATTAAAAATTTAATTTTTAATTACAAAAATCAATTAAAACAATTTATACATAATATATTACATTAACTCTCATTCCTAAATAATATATTTCACACAAATGTAGAAGAATGGCGATGCGATGAGCGACGAGTAATAAAGGGTGCGGTGAGCAAAAATAGTGCAACGACCGACGAACGAACATTGATGCAACAAGGAGACGATCACATGTAGTTAAGCAGAGAATGATCACACAAGCGGATGCAAAAATGGAAATGGAACCCTAATCTAATCATAATGAGCATTCTTCACTTTCATACACCAAACAACTATGGTGGCTACTGTTTTGTGGTTTGAAAATTTTCTCATTCAAACTCGCCACCAGGTGGAAAACTCACGAGTTTGAGTGAGTTTACTAATTTCACCACCAATTCTACCAAGTTTATGTAAAAAATGAGTTTAATTTTGAGTTAACTTAAAAACTTTATGTAAAAACGGAAACTCGAACGAGTTAACGAGTCAACTCACGAGTTTGACAACCATGACTATCCACATGAGAGATATCTTCTCATGTCAAATATTACGTTAGAGATTAAAACACAAAGGTTGTGTGGTTGCACCCATATTGTTGTGCAAAAGCATTCATATTGAAAATCACATCAAAAGTTTAACATAGGGGTGCGCTTGTGTTCACATATAAAATTAATCAACCGGCTTAACCACAAGCTTGTGGTTGTGGGAGTTATGAAGATACAAAAACTTACATAGTAGGTTTGACCATAAGGGATGTGGTTGCATCAACTAGTTTGCATAAAACAATCATATATAAAAATTGCAACAAAAGTTTGACTAGAGAGGTGTTACTATGCCCATATGTGAAAGACATACTTATATAGAAAATTATGCTACAAATTGAACCATAAGGGTGTAGTTGAGTCCACATGATTTTGAAAGTACGCTCATGTAAGAAATTACTATAAAGATTTGACCACAAAAGTGTGAATGCATTCACATGGATGTGGAAGAACAACTAAAAAAATGCATAAGAGGTTTGACCATTGAGGTGTGGTCATGACCATGTGAATGTGGAAGGTTGACTTATGTAAAAGTTCTACTTGAGTTTCATCTTAGAAGCATATGATCATGTCTATGTAAGTGTGATAGGTATAATCACATAAAATTGCACTATAATTTTTTCCACATGGGTGAGGCTACATTCATATGGATGTTGCTACATCCACATGGATATCAGAGGGGCATAAATACAAAATTTTATGTTAAAGGTACAACCACAAAGATGTGGTTATGTCCAGATCGAAAAGATGCATAATTTGTGTAGTATTTTAATGTATATAGTGAAATCATTCGAAAATACAATAGGAGAATTCTCCTTTTTTATTAAAATCTGCATAATCAATTCCTTTCTTTTGTCAGTTACACAAAATCAATTCGGGACTCCTAGAGAATTGATTCTCTCATCTGATTTTGCACCCATAATCAATTTGGAAATAATGTTTTTTTAGGTTCTTTGGATTTTTTGGGTCTTGCGTTAAAAAAGAATTTAATGTATGGTATTAGGTGGAGGAATGTAGTTGTTATATGTTAGAGTGATGGTTTTAACAATGATACGATGATCTTTCCTTTGAGTCTCTTGTTTGTTATTTGGATTAAGTTTGTAGATTGATGACCAAAAATTTGTTTATGAATTTATTGGATTGATCATAAATTGAAATTACTAACTTATTTTTGTTTATACTTTTTCTTTTCATTTACAACTTAATATAAACCAATATTATTATAATTGAATATAACTATATAAATTTTTTATTTTTTAATTTCATATTTACATTTAAATTCTATAAGTCACATTTAATTATAATTACATAATTTTATTATAACAATAATAATAAATAATAATAGATATAATTATAATATTAATAATAATAATAATTAAAATATAAAAGTTATTACTTAACAAAAATGAATTTAACTTTATTTTTACAAATCCTTTTTAATATAATCTCATTAATTTTAATATTTTTTAACTTTAAATAACTATTTTCATTTCAATTTAATATAATATCCACTATTTATATTTACATTTAAATATTCTCAAGAGTAAAATGGTAATTATTTAATTTAATTTATTAAAATATTTTTTTAAGTTATCGAACATATTATATCACTCAGAAACTTTCATTTCAAATTGTTTTAGTTTACATCATTTTTTCATTAATCCAATAAACCCTAGATTCACCTCCTTTTCTTTTCTCCTTAAATCTACTGCCTTAAATTCATCTTCAAATGAAATCTTATTCTTCTATTTTATTTTATTATTCTTTGACTTAACTCTTTTTAATGAACATTATTTATATAAAAAAAATCGATTCATTTACATGAATAAATTCTCTTATTTTGTTATCTCAACGGTTAATAGTGGAATACTTAAATTTTCCTCTAACCTTTTTTCTTTCATCCATATTGAAATTTTTGTGTTGAGAATAAAAGCTAAACTCTAACTGTTGTAACTGTCTGTTAAGAGTCTATTCTCTATTGTACATATATACATCGTTTTGTTAATGAGAAATAACTCTCGTTTCTCTCTTTCTCTGCATTACACTCTCTACTACACTCTCTCATTACTGTTGTATTCTCTCTAACACCTATCGGCGCTAACAGTGGTATCAAGAGCAAGGTTGCAAAACCTGGTGGTTAAGCTCAAGATGATCAAGAAGAGATGGCTGGTGTTATTCATAGCAATCTACTTGTGTTTGACGGCAAGGGGTTTGATGATTAGTGTGTAAAGATGGACGCGATGCTTGGCTTCCAAGAAGTGGACGAGATAGTTAAGAAAGGCTTTAAAGAATCTTTGAAGGGAGATTCAGAAGAAGCAAAGAGACAACACAAGGAGAATAAAAGGTTGGACTGCAAGGCTCGAATGTTGTTGCATCAGTGTGTGTTGGCTACTATCTTCCAGAAAGTCTCGAAAGCTGCCACGGCCAAAGAGGTCTGGGACATTTTGCAGGATGGTTATGGTAATTTCGGCAAGGTGAAGAAGGTCCGTTTGCAGTTCCTATAGAGGCAATATGAGCTCCTATGCATGGGGGAGCAGGAAACGGTGGTGGAGTACATCGGCAAAATTTAGATCGTGGTGAATGCTATGAGAGCATGCGATAAGGTTTTGAAGGACAAAAAGATTGTCGAGAAGATACTTCGGACCTTAACACCACAGTACGATCACATCGTGGTTGCCATAGAGGAAAGCAAGGATCTTGAAACAATGAAAGTGGAAGAACTGCATAATTCTCTAAAGGCGCATGAACAAAGATTAATTGAAAGGAGGAATGTAGAAAAGGTGTTGGTTCAAGGCACAAATAAAGCCTTGCAAGCCAGAAATAATCAAAGCTTCAAGAGTCGAGGAGCTGGAAGAGGCAAAGGACGGATACACGGTGGCCGAACGGGTGGTAGAAGCATAAACTCCTCTGATCAGCACATGGAAGTTAATGGCAGTGAGCAAAGTGAGGGAAACAATAGAGGAGGAAGACAATTTAGAGGCAGAGGAAGAAGAGGGCATGACAAAAGAAACGTTCAATGCTACACCTATAACAAATACGAGCACTACTCTCCAAAGCACTGGCACAATGAAGTCGCGAAGAAGACCAAGAATGACGAGGCGACAAATCTTGCTCAGGAGGCATGTGATTCGGAGTCCGATCTTGTTGTGCTGATGAGTACTCTAGAATGAGTAGAAGAGGAGTTGTGTAGAGAGATAGTGCGGGACAGGTGTTAATGTGTATCTGAACATGTGTTGCAGCCGAGAGCAACAAGCCATGCAGATGCGTGTCACTGTGGTACAAACCACGTGTTGTACTCGGAGAAGATGAACCATGCAGCGAATGATGAAGAAGTTAAACATGTGTTGCTGTCAAGTGAAGATACGCATGATGTTGATGAAGAAACTGAACGGTTGTCGTCTTCAAGTGCAACTGATGAAGAAACCGAACAACTATCGTCCTCAAGTGCAGCTGGTGAAGAAACCGAGCGGATATCGTCTTCTAGTGCGGATGAAGAAACCGAACGGTCTTCAAATGCAGTGAATGGTGAAGAAACCAGACGGTTGTTGCCTTCAATTTGAACGGTTTCTGATGAAGAGGTGTTGTCTTCAAACCGAGCAGGTGTTGAAGAAGAGATGTTGCCTTCAGACCGAACGAGCATTGACAAAAATCGAGCGGGTGTTGAAGAAGAGCGTTCCCTTCAAACCGAACAGTTGCTGAAAAAGAGATGTTGCCTTTTAATCGAATGGTCGTCGATGAAGACAATGGGATGTTGTCTAAAGACCGACGGATGAAGACAATGGGATTTTGTCTAAAGACCGAACGGATGTTGATGGAGAAACTGGACGGTTGTTGTTTTCAAACCGAACGGGAGTTAATAAAGAAACTGGACGAGCGTTGCACAGGTGTCAAGAAGTGGACCACGTGTTGATGTTTGTCGATGCGAGCCATGCAGAAGACGATAACTGCTGGTATTTAGATACAGGATACTCCAACCATATGACAGGCAAGAGGGAATGGCTGATAGACCTGGATACAAGTTTGAGAAGCAGCGTGAGATTTGCCGACAACAGCGTGATCATGGCTGAAGGGGCTGGAAAAATACTGATCACACGCAAAGATGGTCGATCGACTTACATGAACAACGTGCTGTATGTTCCAAATATGAAGGGCAATTTACTGAGTCTGGGACAACTTCTGGAGAAAGGCTACACCATGTCGATGCATTAGAATCTCATAGAGGTATTTGACAAAAGACAGCAACTTGTGATCAAGGTTCCTCTTGCTAGAAACAGAACGTTCAAGGTAAAACTAAATGTTGTTGACGTTTAGTGTTTAGACACTATTAACACTGAGAATGAAGGATGGTTATGGCACTACAAAGTCAGTGATGATAGGCGGAAGAAGAAAAGGAGATCTAGGAAAGATAAGCATAGGCGTGGTAAAAGGAGAGACAAACGTCGAAAGAAGAGACGCAAAAGGTCAGTACGTAGAAGGAAGAGAAATATTGCAATGGCACTAGAGCCAACTATAGATTTGACAAAAGTAAAGGGAGACAGTCTGATGTGATGGACGATCAACCTTGCAAAGCTTGGAATTAAATTCCTAAAGAGTTTAGTTTTAAAGGGGTGTGTTGAGAATAAAAACTAAACTCTAACTGTTGTAAGTGTCTGTTAACAGTCTATTCTCTGTTGTACATATATACATCGTTTTGTTAATGAGAAATAACTCTCGTTTCTCTCTTGCTCTGCTTTACACTCTCTGTTACACTCTCTCATCACTGTTGTATTCTCTCTAACACCTACCGACGCTAACATTTAGAACAAACTTTTTCAGCACAAACAATAGTTAAGAGTTTTACTTTATTCAACTTATTTTTCTGGACAATTCATGAAAAAATATGTTCTTATAAAGAGAATAGAACATCATATTTGACACTATCACGAAATACACAATTTAAAATAATTCTAAATTATTTAATTTAAAATAATCCAAAATAATTATATCTCACATTACCTAATTTAAAATTATATTTTAAATCATCTAATCTAAAATTATATTCTAAATATCATAAATTAAATATTTTAGACTACATAATCTAAAATACGTTTTAAATATATTATCATAATGAGACATTGGTCAATTTTTCATATTACAAAAATGTGAGAATAAAATATGAAGGTGGAAGAATAAACAATGTAGGGTTAAATATGTTTTTAGTCCCTAAACTATTGGCCATTTCTGGTTTTCGTCCCTCTTCCAAAGTAAGGTACACTTTAGTCCTCAATCTTTAAAAAACGTTCGTTTTAGTCGAAAAAACGAACGTTTTGAGGACTAAAACGAGGACTAAAAACAAAATTTTGAGGACTAAAACGAACGTTTTTCTAAAGAATGAGGACTAAAGTGTACCTTACTTTGGAAGAGGGACGAAAACCAGAAATGGCCAATAGTTTAGGGACTAAAAACATATTTAACCCAACAATGTATAGTGTGCTTATTCCTGCACCTCCCTGTATGTATAAAACATAAATCTTTTATGAATTAGTGAATCCGAAATGCTTGCATCCTCATATTTACATTTCTATTATTACAAAAATTTTAATAGTTTTCAAATGGTGTGAATGAGAATCTGGTCAACAAAAATGTCACATAATACAAAGATGGGAAAGTGCACGGTTTTAGGGTTTTATGTGTTGCTGAAGAAAAAATAAGAAGGAAAGTTGTGATTTGGAGATGTAGGAAGTGTGGCAGTCATGGAAGAAGATAAGGTAAAAATAGTTATTGAGAGGTAGAATGGAGATTAAAAATTTTAAGGGAGTGTGTCAAGAAAAAATGGAGTGTAGGAAGAAGTAGCCCAACTTATGCTAGTGATCCAGTCCAGAATATTTTTGTAAGCCCATAAGGAAAGTGAAGTTTTGTTTTGTCAATAACTCGGTGGGCGTTGCTCCCTCCACCCCCACGTGCTTCTCCCTCCACCTCCCCAATTTTATATAATTCCAATTATGTCCTAACCCAATTTTATATAATTCCAATTATGTCCTAAAGTTAAATTTTTTTACTTTTTTTATTTTAATATTTTAATTAATTTAAATTTACTTTTTTCTATTTACTATCTACACCTACCAACCTTTCATTTTCATCTCTCACTTCTCACTTCCGTAACCTCTCCCTCACTTCCGTAACCTCTCTTTCACTTCTCACTTCCGTCTCCAACTTCTCCATTTTTCTCCATTTCTTCTTTGTTTTTCGTTTTTGTAGAAGATCGTTTGGTGTGGAGCAAGACTGGTGCGGAGGAATAGCGTGTGCGGAGGAACAGCGTGGAAGAGCGAGATCTGCGTCCAGTCCAGGTTGGTTCTTTCACCCCGTGCTCTGTTTGTCGACGATTTTACTGTGCACGAAAGGCTAAAACGGATGTGGGACATCCGTTTGCCTTCGACGGATGTCCGACTTCCATCGACGGATGTGGGATATCCGTTGAAGGCCAATCGGATATCCCACATCCGTTTCGGCTCTGCTGCATTTTTTTTACTTTTTTTAATTGTTTTTAAATTATTATAACTGAAATATATATTTATATATTTGATATATTTATTGTTAAATGTTTTTAAATTTTCTTTTGACTTAGATTATTATTTGAATATTTTATAATTTTTTTTATTTGTAGTTTGTAAATAAATTGATTAAGAATTAGATACGAAAACTTTTATATATTTAAATTATTTTTATTTCTTAAAATAAATATTATCAATTTAATTTATTTAATATTAGTAAATTTGTATTTGTATTTATTTTATTTATAGTAAATTTGTATTTGTAATAATAATTAATTTAATAATAATTAAATGGAAATGTATTTAAATATATTATTTTAATTAATTAGCTAATTGTTTCTTTTATTTAATTTTTGTTGTAAGTTAATAAATTAATTATTATTAGTTTAATTTATTTTGAATTGCATTTTTTATAGTTTATTAATGATATTTGAAACAATAATTTATTTTAATTTTTGAAATTAAATAAACAAATTATTGTTAGAAATGACAAGAACACGTGGTGCATCTTTTAATTCTCGAGGTGAGAGTTCTCGAGGAGAGAGTTCTCGAGGAGAGAGTTCTCGAGGAGAGAGTTCGTCGCAGGGCGAAACTCGGAGAAGACCTACCGTTTCTGCTCGTAGAAGTCGGGCAGCTCCTATCCAGCATGACCCCATAGCTGAGGAGCGAGCCGTTGAGGAACAAACATATGAGGCGTATGAGACTCATGGAGAGGAGAATGCATTTGAGGCCCCTAACGATGATGACGATGAGGAGGAGCATGCAGATGTTCATGACACACAAGAGGATGTCGCTGGATTTCCTGGAGGTCCACACGATCATTCATTGCTGACGCACTATGTTCAGCATGTAGCTTATGCTATTTCCCAAGGCCGGGTGAGTGCAAAAATAAAATTTATTTTATTATTTTTTTAATAGAAAATTTATTAAATATTGATGTGTAGGATCGAGGGGACACACTGAAGTTGATCTCCCACGGAAAAAAAGTAAATAAGTTAGGACCATGCCACGAGGGAATTCAAGACATTGTGTTGAATTCCAGTTTGATGCCTCTTACAGGGATTTGTTATGATTACGTTGATAAGGGGTTACTCCTCGGATTCATAGAGAGGTAGCATTTTGAGACCAGTAGTTTCCATCTCCCTATAGGGGAGATGTCGATTACTCTTGATGACGTCTCGACATTACTTCACCTGCCCGTGATGGGACAAATGTGTGATTTGGAGGAGTTGGAGTTTGAGGAGGCTCGTACAGCCCTTGAACGGATGTTGACATCCGTTGAAGGATGTCATCTGTCCAGAGACAGTGTTCCTTTTACGTTTCGTTTTTATTTTACTACGTTTTGCGGCTCATGCAAGGATTATAGGCTTGGATATTAAAAGGATTATTGGAAGTATGGGAAGAGTTTAGGGTTTAGGATTATTGGAAGGATTATGACTACGTACCTGGAGAGGAACCACGACAAGCACACTAACAAGAGGAAGATGGTTTGATAATTCTTTTCACGATTACCAAGCTTTGCAGAAAAATATTTTACTCATACAAGGAACTACGTAGGTTATCAGGTTATCAGTGAAATATGTTATAAATGAATAAAATTAAAAAACAATAATTTTAAAAATAAAATTTTACTGAGGGGCAAAATAATAAAGGAAAGGTGGAGGAAGGGGCAAAATAGTAAAGGGGAGGTGGAAGAAGAGATGTGTGGGGGTGGAGGGAGCAACACCCTAACTCGGTTATGTCGCTAGACCCAAGTCTATGTTTGTATTACAAGCAAAAATTGATAGAAAATGTAAAACGCATTATTGAAGAAAGAATGGTAAAATGTCTTTTGCTCTAATCCTAGTTTAGAAAAGGGTCTTAATTTTTAACAACCGGACTCCAAGGCTAACAAAAATTAAATTTTTTAATTAATATAGGATTTTTGTTATATTTATAATGTTTATATATATATATATATATATATATATATATATATATATAAATTTACAATATTTTAAATGATTATGAGATCTCGACAATAAGTCATCGTATTCACGAGCAATGTAAACAGCTAAGAAAAATCTGCATTGTTTCTTTATTCACTTAGAATGCACGATTTTTGTCGTGTTTAATGGTTTCATGCAACTTATATGACAAATCGAACCTTTTAGAAATTGAGGCCCGGGTTCTTTTCACTCTTCAAAATATCTTCTAAAAATAAATTTGTGACGGACAAAGTTCCAAAACGAATAATAACTCGAATGCATAACGATTGACATTAACTATATGATTCGACGGGCTTAAGATCATAATATTATTCATCATCTACTAATACAATGCTACAAAGCAAAAATCCTATAACAATCTAATACAAGTATTTAAAATAACATAACTAAACATAGTAAACAATATTTTATTAGATTTTTAAAATTAACAAACAAATAAAATGAATAATGAAGGAAAAAAAGTGAATATTAAAGCATATATTACAAACACTTTTCTTTAGTGATCCTAATAGTATGTTCTGATAGTTCTTGTGTTGTTTCTATGTGTAAATAGAGTATCTTGCAGGTTAGGAACAGTTTCGCTAGTTATGGTCTTGTGAGTTGTATGGTCAGGTAAGGCAAGCTAGTGTTAACTTGCTTTGTAAGGTTCTTGCTAAATTGATGAATGCATGTTTGTGGTTGATTTTATGTTCAGAATAAACTTTAGTTATTTTTTTTATGAATTTGATTTGTGTAAGTATGACTATTTTAGTTTGCATGGTTTAAATGATTGGTTCATGATTTTATAATTGTTGGTTTGTGTGATTAAGAGAATTTAGACTTTGAGCAATAGAACAGATTGGTACGAGTTTTCAGTTTAAAACTTTTTTAATCAATGCATTAAGAAAAAAGTACCAATTTAAGCAACTTATAAGGTCAAAGTTCACTTAAAATCACAAAATCCATTTGATATCAATTGATATAGTGTTGAGCGGTATTAGAGTGGCATTGAGTACTGACTTATGATGTAGGTCTGAGAGTATTTTAGTTTCAAGACGTTGAGCGACAACTTGTATCGCTAAGCGCCAATTTTTGTGAATGTTTTGGTATTGAGCAATAGTAAGGCACCGTTGAATGTCATCTTCTATATTGAACATTTAGAGCAATATAGCTCCAGGACGTTGAGCGACACAAAGTGTTGTTGAGCACAAACTTTTGTGAAAACATGGCGTTGAGCGTTAGTATTATTGTTGAGCACCATTCTTTGTGAAAGGTTTAACATTAAACACCACATTTGAGAGCCATTTTGTGTGATTATATATGTTTTCTTCTTTGGCTATTTGAGATAGATCTGTGATGGAATTTATGTTTGTTTATAACATTGTTTATTATTAATTGAGGTGATGATATGGTTGTGGATATGTATAGTGATGGTGTTGAAGGAATTTCAAAGAGAAATTCTTTGTGGTGATGAATTTAGTGTATGCATTAACATATGGGACTAGTAAGGAGGTATTATGACGCTCTAATAATCATTCACACTCAAATAGAATATGTGTTATGTCATGAAGAATAACAAAATGTCCTAGTTTGTTGATTTTGTTTAGTCTTAGGCATGAAAGGAATTAATCTTATATGTGGTCGGGTGATAACCCCTTGAGGCTATGACTCTGCAGATCCTAGAAACCACTTACACAACTCTAGTGAGTTCTTATGTCAAGGGAATGTATCCAGATAATTAAGTCTAGTATGAACTATTTGCGTGTATGTATATGATTTATTGTATTTAATCCATGCTTAGTTTATATTTAATATAATTTAATTGTCTTAGGATAATTCTTTTGCACACTAGCTTACCTTGTTGTTTCTTGTGTTTTGTTTGTCTTTTTTGTGATAATCATTTTACAGTATGAGAAGATGAATAATTAAGCGA